>NC_140375.1:5762500-5782500 GCF_054491055.1 Hypomesus nipponensis
AGTTAAAAAACATCTCATTCACTTTTGAGCGATGATAAAAATCTTTCATTGGGGCTTATCTCATTAATAAGTCATTTGTAGAACGATGAGGCAGATAATTTCTCTGCTTTCTGTGTTCCAAGCAGCTGGCTGGTTGAACCCCTAATTCACCACATCTTCAGCCTCGTTAGAGACAAAGTGTTCTCTGATTGATATGGATCCTTCCCTCCCTCCCTCCCTCCCTCTCTTCTCCTCTCTTCTCCTCTCCTTCACCTGTAGGATCAGTTCCCACACTCCTCTCCTGCTCTGTTAGAAGCAATGCTGTTAGAACTGTGCACTTCTGAACCTTGAATTATTGAATGCTGAACTTCATACATGCAGTGTTTCAGTATGTCTCTCTGGACAAAAGTGTCTGCTAAATAAGTAGAATGTCAAAATATCCCTTTCTCTCCTCTCTTCAGCTACTTCTAAGGCCTTGGACTGGCAAGATCTTGAAGATCTATAACATGGCTGTGGTTGTTTGAATGTTTACTCCCTGTTGTAATTGGGGTGAGTTTGTGATGGGCTCCCCTCCCCTCCCCTCCCCTCCCCTCCCCTCCCCTCCCCTCCCCTCCCCTCCCCTCCCCTCCCCTCCCCTCCCCTCCCCTCCCCTCCCCTCCCCTCCCCTCCCCTCCCCTCCCCTCCCCTCCCCTCCCCTCTATTGACTGCATAGTCTTTATTTTACTGATGAATTCATGTAAAACCAGATTCAGCAAAAAAACAATACCTTGAGGAATACTCACTAGTACTGCTGGGTAAAGTTGCTCCATACACACACACACACACACACACACACACATACATACACACTACCGAGAAAGAATGACAATTCAGCAGCCCCATGCAACAGTGTAACAGACTGTCCCCAAAGGACACTCCCCCCACCCCTGCCTCTCTCTCTATTTAATTTCCACAACAAAGCAGGTCAGAGGATTCTCACGCTGCTCTCAGCCTGCCGAGCGCTGCCCCCCCGCATGCACGCGCATGCACGCACACACACACACACACACACACACACCAAACTCTCTGCTCACACATACACACATGCACCAACCGGTCCCCACTCCCTTCATTTAATTCTCGCCATTTAATTCTACACCAGCTTCTTCTAAAACATGTATTCGACCTCCAGGAGATTTATTAAACCTCCAAGAGTCTGCTTCATCACCCACCTGCACCAGGCAGTGGATCTGGATGGTGGCTGGATGGTTTTACACAACCAGCTGTCTGTCAGGGCTTGGAGAACTAAGCTAGCCCACAGACAGTAGGCTATTTAATAGCCAGTAGGTTAGCAAGAAGAAAGTAGGCTATGCTGGAGCCAGTATTCTAGGTGTTAGGGGTAGTCAGTAGTACTACCAGAAGATAGTGGGCTAGGTGTTGGCCAGTACGCTAACTAGCAGACAGTGGGCTAGGTGTTGGTCAGTAGTGTAGCTAGCAGACAGTAGGCTAGGTGTTAGCCAGCAGGCTAGCTAGCAGCCAGTAGGCTAGGTAGCCAGTAGGCTAGCTAGCAGACAGTAGGTTAGGTGTTATTCAATAGGCTAACTAGCAGACAGTGGGCTAGGGGTTAGCCAGTAGGCTATCTAGCAGACAGTGGGCTATGTGTTGGTCAGTAGGGTAGGTAGCAGACAGAAGGCTAGGTATTAGCCAGTAGGCTAGCCAGCTGTGCTGAGCAGCATGTGTCAGCCTGCAGGGCTGCATTCCCATGATGCTCTGACCCATGAGCAGGGATTAGGCCGGGTCATTCATATACACGCTAATCTGCTAGCCACCGTTAGCACCCCCACCACCTTCTGCTCTGCAGCTTAGACAGACTCCCTCTTGCCTCCCCTATATGCCGTTAAACCACACCCTCGTGCACCTCCCGAGCCCCCTCCTATTCCTCCCCCAGCCTCCCGCTAGCCTCCCCTATGTACCGTTATACTGTCTACACCCCCTATGGGCTACCTCCCCTACCCCCCCATACCTCCCCGAACCTTGTCCTACATCTTCCCAATCCTCACATAGCTAGCACAACTTCACTTCAGTTTCCCATACACTCTCTCCTCCCCCAAGCCTCTCAACGCTTCCCCCAGGCCCTGACAGAGAATTCCCTTTCCTCTCCACCTCCGTCTCCCTTAGCTTCCTCCCAGCCTCCCCCCTATATCTCCCCAGTCGTTCCATTTCTTCACTTATTGGCTCTGTTGCACATCTACCTCTCATCTCCTGCATATTCATAATGCTATTTTCTCTCCTTTTATACATTTCTCCTTCTCAGTCTCTTTTAAAATAACCTTCCTTTTGTACCCTGGGATGATGATCTCCATCTCTCTCTCTCTCTCTCTCTCTCTCTCTCTCTCTCTCTCTCTCTCTCTCTCTCTCTCTCTCTGTCACTCTCTCTCTCTCTCTCTCTCTCTCTCTCTCTCTCTCTCTCTCTCTCTCCCTGTCCTATCCCCTGTCTTCCTCATCTAACCCACTTCCAGGTCCCTCACCCCCCCCCCCCCATCTTCTCCCTTCCCTCCCTCCCTGCTGTAGCCTGGCTGCCAGCCCAACTTTTCCCTGCCCACAAAAAAATGTGGTCGGGAAGTTGGGTCTGGAGGGTCTCGTATTGGGAACAACTACATAAAACCAGGATCTGGGCGGACCAATGACATTTTCAGGGTGGGCTTTATACGATGATGGACAGATGATCAACAGTGACGTAATCAACAACGTCACGAAAGAGCCCTTGGGTTGAATTTGTTTTCAACAAACAACATATTACGTTGCTCTGATTGGTTGTTGGTCTATCCAATTGACCGTAGAGGCATTTGTTTTACGAGTTCGGTTGAAACACGCCCCGTAGTCACAGCCCAACGGAGAGTTTTCAGACTTATATTCTGTCTAGAATTATGAGTATGACAACGTCAGGCTATCCCTGCTGTGCTCCTCCATCTCTCCTCCCTACAGCCCGTTGGGCCTTACTGCGTGTGTCGTAGCTGCGCCGAGAGCTGACAGTGACAACCACCTGTGTGTTTGCGTGTGCGTGTGCCGAACGTGTCAGTTAGGACGGCTGATCCACAGGATGCTGTGGTAAGCCTTGAAAGGATATGCAGCACATCATCAAGGGTATGGTACAGCCATTGTATTTCTATATGTTCTGTATGTCTCTGTGTGCGTGCCTGACGTCCAGAAGAGGCTGAAATAGCGCACAGCAGTGTGCTTACAAAGCTCATTAAAAGCGCATGAACACAAACACTTTCAGACAGAGGTGGCACAGATTCAAACCTGGTCCCTTTCAGCTTCTTCCTCCTGGCAGACAGACAGGCCTTGCTGGAGGCCCTCCAACAGGCCTCATTGTTCCTCAACACGCTGCATTAGGAGTGGAGTCTGGCTCTCAGAATAACCACTCACAAACGAAATGTCTGGCTATTAAAGATTGATTAAAGTAGTCTATGATTATTCAATTTTGTGGTGGCTGTGAGGGTGTGGGTGTCATGGCGGACCCCTTTCGACCAATTATCTTGTTTTCTCACTCAGTGAAAGAGCTGATTGTTTGTGTTGAGATGTTCTGGTTATGCAAATACATTGGAAATAAGTCACAAGTGCACACTCTTTTTATCTATTCCTCTCAAACTTGTGCACAGACACACACACCCACACACACACACACACACACACACACACACACACACACACACACACACACACACACACACACACACACACACACACACGGCCTCCTACTGTTGTCCTGCCTGTGATCTCCCCATTAGGCTTAACATGGGTCTTAGTAATTACCGCTTACCTCTTTCTGATTGGACTGGGCTGGTTCATGCCCCCTCGTTAGGGCTACCTCCTCGTTAGTGGCACCCCCCCATCCTTGTTATTACCCCTCCATCCCCCCCTCGTTAGCGGCGGTTACATGTCTGGTTACCAGACCTTTCTCTCCTCTCTTCATCTCGCTAACGATAATTACGAACGAGAGGCTGTCGATGCCAGACTTACAGATGAACGCTCTCTATGTGAAAAACCCTGAGTCACTGTGTGTGTGTACATATGTGTGTGTGTGTATATATATATATGTGTGTGTGTGTATATATATATATATATATATATATATATATATATATATATATATATATATATATGTGTGTGTGTGTGAATATATATGTGTGTGTGTGTGTGGGTGTGTGTGTGTGTCGGACTAGACGATGATCCGTGCAGGTCTTTACTTCCTGACTAGGAGTTCGGAGGTCAGCATCTCGTGGACCAGCAGGGCAGGCATTCAGGGTCAGACTGCTGTTCTCTCAGGGTGAGTGATGCTGACCCCTGAAGTGAGCACTAGCTCAGTGAACTGGTATCTCCTGGAAGATGTGTCACTGCTGCAGTCACTTAGCATTGTCACTACCCAGAGAACTGGATGTTATTGTAACTTTGCATGCCAGCAGGGTATATGTAGGGACACACACACAGACACACACACACAGAGAAATAAAGACACACTTGCATGCACACAAAATACACAAACAACAAGCTCACGTACACAAAATACACAAACCTCAAAAACAATGAAACACACACACTTGCATCGTTGCCAAAACTCATTGCAACTAATCACCAATTAGCTTAGCGAAAGGCCCTTCTGTGCCTCCACAATGCTAATGAAACAACAGCACAGCGACAACAATGGCAGCAGTGTAACCCTTCCCTTGCTCGTCATCACAGCCACGGACGGAGGAAAAACAAACGAGGGAGAGAAACGAGAGAATGTTGCCTGGGAGACCAAAAGATGTGATAGTAACAACAACAAAAGTGACATATAGAAAAGTGAGGATTTGGAACTGTGACCTTTCTGCGGTCAAATGTTCTTGTCCTAATGCTGCTCATTCCCCCTAATGGGTGGTGTAGCAAAGATGTTGGAGCATTTGATAATAGGTCAAGTGGTTGCAGGTTTAATCGTTGTACAATTTGGATGAAAGCATCTTATAAACGGTACATTACTATTGTCTCTGATTAGTCTGTTACCATAACAACAATAGCATATGGTGCTTGGCGTGGGCTTTCATCCAACGAAACACTCATCAAGTGTAACTGGATAATGTCTATGGACCCAGGGGAATCCGAACCCTGGTTCCCCCAAGTGGAGAACCTCCCTCAATCCCTTGTTGCTAAAGGACATGTCCAGACGTCAGATGATAGCAGAGATGTCCTACAGAACAACAACATCAACTGAGAACGCTGCAAGAAAGACACTTCTCCAGATCATCCTTCCTCTTTCTCTCTTTCTTCCCCAGCGTCCCACAACATAATTTGATCATGTTTTACGGACTTCCAGAACGTTGTTTGTCAGGTGGTGTTTCCGGTCCTCTGAAGCTGTCATCTCAGCTCTCTGGGCCCTCCACATCTCCTTCACTTTCATCCAACGAGTCTTGACTACGTTGCTGAGCTTCAGAGCTATGCTGCGTGGCGCTGTGTGTTTGAATGTGCTGACTGAGGGCTAGGAACGTTTGATGTTACTGGTGCATACAGACAGGAAGGATTTCCATACAGTAAAACAGCTACTTCATGTGGAAGGAGAAAGTAGGTCATCGAAAGAGAGGGAAACAATCAAATAGAATTCCAGGCCAGATAAGCCGTGGAATAGCTTCACACCCCAGTAAACCTGCTGAGTGTGTGTGTGTGTGTGTATGTGTGGGTATGTGCATGTGTGTGTATGTATGTGTGTCACCAGCTAGGGTACCAGGGGTCACATTTGGAGCAGGGGACCGGGGCCTAATCTTCCCATTGTCCAGGCCCAGGTAGGGGCCTGGCTGTGGGGATGAAGTTCCCCTTGAAGTAGAGTGATTTAGGGTGGGGCTAATGAAGTATGATGGGACAGACTCACAGCCCAACAGTCACTACGCTTCTCTCCCCCACCAACCTCTCCTCCCTCCAGCCTCACTCACCCCCACCACTCTCTCCCTAGCCTCCCTCTACCCCTCCTATTCCCAATCCCCCCTCTCCTCCCCCCTCCCCGACGCCTCTCTCCCCTTTCTGCTTCCCTCTCTCTTGCCCCAGACCCTCTTCCCTCTTCCTCCCCGCCCCCCCTCCTTTTCTTAAGTCGGCCCTGTTCTCAAAGCTCTCACACCACCTCACCACACCCCATCACTCTCAAACACCAGATCAATCCCCCCCACCTGCTCCTCCCTCCACCCCTCATCTCCTTCACAATTGTCACTGCGTCTCCTCTCTGGGAGGGGGGGTGGGGGGGGGTGGGGGGGAAGGGGGGGCGCGGGCAACAGATGTTGGCTGGTGTGAATAGGCTCCACAGCTCGTAAACTAGCCGGCCGCGATTTGGAGGGGAGAAGGATCAAAGGGAGAGTCTGATTGAGTAAACCCACCTCCTCCCTCCCTCCACACACACACACACACACACACACCCCCCACACACACACATACACACACACACACAGGTCTTCCCACTTGCTGCTGCTGTGTATAAGTGTTGTGTGTGTGCATCTCAGCATGTGTGTATGTGTACCAGAAGGAGTGAACTCCAGATAAAGAGGCCAGGCAGGGTGTCAGAGGTGGGAGGCAGACTTTGACACCTGGGTGATAATTGGGCCTGGGTACCACCGAGTCTCCCAAACCCAGGTGGCTGTGGTGACTGTGGTGAGAGAAGCTCTGCTCCGTTCTGCTCCGCTCGCCAGACGATGGTAAAAATAGCGACGTCATGAGGAGAAAGGAAAGGAGGGGAAAATGCAGGATTGGAAAGATAGAGGAGAAGAATCATCGTCTGACAGAGCACCCAGGCAACCTTGCCTGACAGACAGACCAAAGCCAACGATTGTTGAGAGTCAGGGGATTGTCTCCCCTGTCTGGTTTCCATTCTGGGTGTCTGGATGTTTCCTCTGGGTGGGAAAAGCCATCTGAGCAGACACAGAAGGTAGGTGTAGCTCAGTGGTTAAAGTGTTCGACTGCAGATCAAGAGGTTCAAATATCTCTTTGTAGAATTGCTTTGAAAAGTGTGTGTCAACTGAATACATCATTATCATGATCCCAAAACACCTAGGAATGCCCTGCGAAATGATCAATTCTGCTGTTGAACCAGTGAAAGCAGCCAGAACCAGACATGTGAAGCATGTCTAATGACTTTGTGTTGAAGTTTTGAGGCAGTGCAGAAGTGGGTTTGAGTTGATGGTTCTGACTGATAAAGTAACCGCAGTATCCGGCTATCCCTTACCATTGTCTCCCCTGGTCTTTTCCTGGTCGCTGGTCTCTCATAGTCTCTGGTCCCAGTAGAAAATTCTAGATGAAGACACTTGAGAGTCATCTCTGAGACAACTGGACCCTCCAAACAGGAAGGATCCTGTCCACTTCCTGGATGTGACACGTCACTGTTGTCTTTCTCTAGATCTCTCCCCATCTGCATCCCCCTCTCTCTTACTTCCTATTTCTGTTTCTCTCTCTCCCACTCTTTGGAGCTCTTCATGAAGCAATGAAACATGTGGATACTTTTGTATATATTTGGAGGTGGGAAAGTACACTATGTAACGTAAAGGATGGAGAACAATCTTTTGGGGATACGTGAAGCCAGACATTGTTTTTCTACTTTTGTTACTTAGTTCTGGTGTCAGTGGTTGTGTTAATGTGTCTTTGGTGTTGGGTTTCATTCTTTATTTATTATTGATGTATTGTGGTGCTCTCCAGGGCTTGTCAATGTGTCTTGGAGCATGTAGTAATGTTCTGCCAACCTGTAAGGAACTAATAAAGGTGTGTCACTGTAAAACTCTCCACTCTCTGTCTGTCTCTCTCTTGCACACTTTCTCTCCCTTCGTGTCTCTCCCGCTCCCGCCTTCTCTCCCTCTGTTTATGACTCCCTACATCACACAAACACAAACACGGCTGGTGTGTGCCCTCCTCTGATCTGGAGCTCTGGGAGAGGAAGGCAGTGTGTCAGCTTTCACAGTGCCGGTCTCTTGAAAGATACAACTTGTTATCTCAGGCAGATCATCAATGACAGGAGGTCTTCATGTACACCTCAAGGTGTTTCCGCAAATGCCAGCCACGTCCATGGGGCGTCGAGATGACCGGTACCAGATCCGCCTGACAGGACGATGGAGAGAGAAGATGAAGGAGGGAGGGAGGGAGGGAGGGAGTGAGTGAGGGGGGGGAGATTGTCTCCTGAGGTAAAAGTAGGATGAGTTGAAAGTGACATGAAAAGATTGCTAAGGCTCACTCGGAGTTGGCCAAATTATTGCTTTAGAGTGGAAAATGGTTCATGGTAATGTCGAACGTGACACACTCACATTTTCTCTCTCTCTCTCTGTCTCTCTGTCTCTGTCTCTCTGTCTCTCTCTCTCTCTCTCTCTCTGTCTCTCTGTCTCTGTCTCTCTGTCTCTGTCTCTCTGTCTCTCTGTCTCTCTGTCTCTCTGTCTCTCTGTCTCTGTCTCTCTCTGTCTCTCTCTCTCTCTCTCTCTCTCTCTCTCTCTCTCTCACACACACACACACACACTAATTCAACATCCTCCAGGATGCAAACAACTCCTTACAAGCCCACTGAGGTAATCAAGACATGGAAAAGCTGTTTGACTACGCATAAAGCACATCCTGTTTCAGTCACGAGCCTCTCAAGAGGCAGCCTCTCGGCCGGGGCATCTGGGTAGTGACAGCAGCGCCGCGACGAGCACGCTGGTGTCACCAGAGTGGTGTAGGAACAGAGCAAGACCTGCAACATGGAAAACCTCTCCTCTTCCACTCCTGTGGGGGAAAGCGCTTAGTATCCCGCCAGAGTGTCAGCGTTCCAAGACTGAGTGTTTTCCTGTTGTACCCAGAAGACCAGAGACAGTGAATCGTATCCCAGCATGCACCTCAGCTGAATCACTGCTTTTCTCTTCGGTGGGATTAGGAGTCATGAGGGGGGATCAGCTGTTGTAAAAGTGTTAGCATTCGCGTTCACTTCCTGTCTTCCTGTGTTTTTTCTTCTTCTCTGACAGCGCCAGGTTTTAACCTGAGGTTGGCGGCTGCCAGCAGGAAGTTGGCAGCCGGAGACAGGAAACCACCAGCAGCGTTCTGTCAATTCTGTCAGTTCCCCTCTTCTTGGTGTTGGGATTTTAAACAAGCACTCACATCAAGGTCAATGTCAAATAAATGGAACAAGGCCAAAACAGAGCAGAAGACAGAATGTTCCTCAGGATCAAATTAAGTGAATGTGAGCTCAGCCCAGAGAATATTGGGTTGAGACAAGGATTCGGTGTTATCTAGCATTCAAAATCAAGGCAGACATTTCTCTACAGACAAATATCAACCCAGACATATGTCCTCAGACATACTGTATATCTCTACAAACATCAGAATATCATCACATAAAGGTATATTTGAACAAAGGCATATTTGAACACAAGACTGTATAAACAAAATGAGGTCAGAACTAAGTCTGTCTTGTACTGTACATGACTACTGAAGGTGACTGTGACTTTGCAGTTCTATTACAGTAATCTGTCTGGAATCTGATCACACAGCAGATAACAGAAGTCAACAACAGTAGGAATTATATGCAAACAGCCTGCGGAGATGAATGGGAATTCACACACACACACACACACACACACACACACAACAATGAAAACGCACACACACATACACACACCCATGCCAGCACACACACACATACAAATGAACAGGCACGCACGTACACTCCAGCAGACACACACACACACACGTAAACACACACATATGCACACACGTGCACACACATACACTCCAGCAGACACACACACACACGTAAACACACACATATGCACACACGTGCACACACACACACACACACACACTCCAGCAGACACACACACACACACAAAAGGTATGAAGGGTCACTTTATCTTCCTCCGTCCAGCCTGCGGTTGATGTGTCAGCGTGTTTGTGATATCACTCCCACAGCCTGTCACAACATCTCCACTCAGCGTCCGACTCCAGCTCTGATCCGCAGCCTCCACACGCTGACAGGGGTGTCAGGATCCCCGCCCTGCCACCGTGCCGTCAGGCATCGCATCACCTGCCGAGGACAGATCAGAGCCACACACGGCAGCCTCGGGGTGGGAGGAGGATTCATGCTTCATGCAAGAAGAACGAGACGGGAGAGAGGAGATTGGAGGTAAGAGATGCTCTGTTTGTGTTTGTGTGTCCGAGAAGGGCTGGAAGATATCTGGAGGTGAGAGAGGGTGCCGGGTTGGAGGTTGAAAGGGGGGGGGGGGGCGGGGTGATGGGGTGGTGGGTGAGAGAGAGCGAGGGAGTTGGGGTGGAGGGGGAGGGATGGGGAGAGGAGAAGGGTGTTGGGGTGAAGGGTGAGAGAGGGGGAGATCAATGAGGTTTAGGCCTGGGGCAGATCAAGGGGGACGCCTCTGCTGCCCCCTAGTGACAGACACCCACAGCTGTGACAATTTTGACCCTGGACCCTGCAGTGGAGGTGCTGTGAGTTCCATGGGAAAGTTCCTCATTTCAGAGTAAAGTAGAAACACAGCTTCACTGTGCCCTGGAAGGATGAAACAAGGCAACTGAATCCAAGAAGAAGAAAAAAAAAACATTTACGACTTTATTCCTTCCAAAAACTAAAAGGGTTTGTCAAAAGGAACAGAGAGAATCATGGCAAACCTTCAAGAAAAATATTTTTATTTCATTATAAATCCACATATTTTGTATCTATGAAAGCATAAAATCCCATGTTAAGTGTTTTGTGTTTTTCGTCTTGTTGGTTTCATGATCGTCGAGGGGATCAACAGGGGTATCAAATCAGCGCGAACAAAGAGTGTGTCTCACATACAAATACAAACACAGTCAACAGACAGCGAGGGCTCAAGGACAGAAGACTGGATCCTCTCAGAAAACACAGTCTTTGCCTGGTGAGCTTTTAATTCAACCAAACTCAAGTTATTTGTGTATTTTTTTCATTACCATCGTAAGAGCATGACACTGTGCTGCAGTTGTGTTGTGTCTCAGCCCCCTGCTGTTTCCCTGGCTTGCAGACCAGTCTAATAGTGACACACAGACAATCCAAGGACAAAATACTGAATGTTCTTCACGCTCATCCACAACGGATAGACTTGTTCTCGTAATAATTTGAATATATTATTCAGTTGTCCTTAAAGAGAGAGAGAGCACGAGAGTGAGAGATGAAGAGAGAGAAAGAGAATGAGAAAGAGGTTTACGATTTAAATGGTTATAAAGTGCCCTAACAGTTCTCTGAATGACAGTTAGATATAGGTGAGTCGATGTGACATCATCACCAATGCCCCTGGGCAGAAGAATACTGTACTGGATCCAGTAGATCTCTGTGAGACTAGATCCCTCCAGTAGATCTCTGAAGTGGTAGGTTTATCTGTGACTACATGCCTCTAGTACATCTCTAGAGTATGCAGATCTCTTTGTCAGTGGATCCCTCCAGTAGATCTCTGGAATCAGCATATTCCTCTGGTAGTGTATTCCTTTGGCATACGATCATCAGGGGAGAGAGGAGCGGGGATCAACAGACTACAAGACCCACAAGACACTGCACGGATCTTCCATGGATGTTCCAAGATCGGCAAAATCTACGTCGAAATCCGACAAGTATCTCCAAAGTTGTTCCACGTTCCTTGATAGAATCCTGGAATCCTCGAGTGTCACCGGTCAAAGGTCAGCAATTTTTCCATGAGGACAGAGACGGGACCAGAACAAACACCCCCCCCATTACCCCCCCCCCCCCACCCCCACCCGTCTCCGGAGGCAGGGAGGGGGTGTGAACCCATGCAGTGCTGCTCCAGAGCTGGGTCCAGGCCCGGTGGTTTCTGGGTAGGATTGCATAAGAAACAAAGCACAACGTTCCTCGACTGGTATCCCGCCCACCTCTTGTATCTACTCTCGGGTTGGCTTCCATCCCTCAGGTTGGCTCTGAAGACTCATGGACCAAGGGGACCTGAACAAGACAAGAAGTGGTCATCAGAAATTTCAACCACTCAGAGACATAGTTGAACAGAGTAAAAGTAAACAACGTTTGGAAATGTCTGATAAACGCTTTGACATTTTCAGCAAAGCTCTTTACTACATTATACTTGTTATTTGTCATTGTCCCTGCAATCACCACTCCAGTTATTAGGGTTGGCCTTTGGAGGAGCATGTCTCGCTGTCAGTAAGTGCCATTTCGTCATCCAATTGAGAATCACATGAGGTGAAACAGCTCATCTCTCTCTCTCTGTCTCTCTGTCTCTGTCTCTCTGTCTCTGTCTCTCTGTCTCTGTCTCTCTCTCTCTCTCTCTCTCTCTCTCTCTCTCTCTCTCTCTCTCTCTCTCTCTCTCTCTGTATGTCTCTTTTTCTGTCTTTATGTCTCTCTCTCTCCAGTAGATGGGACAATGTGTTGGAATGTGTGAATCTGAAACTCTCTCTCTCACACACACACACACACACACATACGCACAGACCCACTGGAATCAATACATTGTGTGAGCCACATTTGAGAATGAAATATCAGAACAGGAGACAGTGTGTCTACTGTCCTCTTCTCTCCTGTACTTTCCACTTCACTTCTCTCCTGTCCTCTCCTCAGTTTTATCAGTGTCACCGTAAATCGTTATCCTCTATTCCCCATCTGTTCTGTTTCACGTTTACCCTTCTTCTCTCCTCTCTCAATCTATCTCCCGCACACACAATAAATCACCTGGTGTCCCTCTCTATTGCTTTATCTTCAATCATTCTACTCTCCCTCCATCCATTTTCTCCCTCTCTCCTCCCTGATCCCTCTATCCTTGGTGTTTTCTCGTAAACACCACTCCCTCTCCCTCTCCGATCCTTCACTCTGCTCTGCCCTTCAACTGCTCCCTCTCTTCCCCTTCCCCTCATGTTCTTCATTTCTCTCTCTCTTTCTCTCTCTTCTCTCTCTCTCTCTCTCTCTCTCTCTCTCTCTCTCTCTCTCTCTCTCTCTCTCTCTCTCTCTCTCTCTCTCTCTCTCTCTCTCTCTCTCTCTCTCTCTCTCTCTCTCTCTCTCTCTCTCTCTCTCTCTCTCTCTCTCTCTCTCTCTCTCTCTCTCTCTCTCTCTCTCTCTCTCTCTCTCCTTCCCTACCACTCTTCCTGCGCATTACAGATACAGAAACACTGTCAAACTCTGAAGGCTGGGGTTGATAGACGCAGACACACACACACACGCAAGGCTCCAGGAATGGGGAGAGATGGAGAGAGAGTGCAGCTCGGTGCTGAAGGAGGACACTGCAGTATAAGACTCGTCCACCAGGGGTCAGTGTCGCACCAGCCCCTCACGCAGTAGCAGCGCTTCACTGTGAACATTGTTTAAGCTCTGGCAAGCTGCTGCATTCACACACCCCTGTCAGCTCTGCCGCTAAACAAGCCTATAAAACAATGGCTGCTTCATCCCTCTATAGCCACTACTCACTCTATTCATGGTTATGGCACACACAATGAGGTCACACAGGAGGGACTGTCCGTGTGTATGTGTGTGTGTGTGTGTGTGTCTGTGTGGGGGGGTTATGTGTATTTGTGGATGACTGTGTCTGTGTGTGTATCTGTGGGGCTTTTAGTTGAATACGTGTGTGCGACTGTGTGTGTGGGGGGAGGTTGAAGGTGTGTGTCTGACGAGAGTTGAAGACACCCCAGTGCAGCTCTGGCCAGACAGATGTATTGTGGATTAGTAGGCAGCCGGTCTAAAGCTGCTTGTGGTGTGTGTGTGTGTGTCTGATATTGCAGCAGATATTAAACCCTGGACAGATATGCTGCTGGTCGGCTGGGAGTAGAAGACTGGGAGGGAGGGAGGGAGGGAGGGGAAGGAGGGAGGGGGGGAGGGAGGGGAAGGAAGGAGGGAGGGAGGGAGGGAGGGGGGGAGGGGAAGGAGGGGAGGGAGGGGGGAGGGAGGGAGGGGAAGGAGGGGAGGGAGGGGGGAGGGAGGGAGGGGAAGGCGTAGACACACAGCGAGGGAGGGTCGGTGGGGAAGAGGGAGAGGGGGGAGGAGAGAGAGAAAAGGGAGAGAGGGTGACGGGAGGGAGACAGAGGGAGGAGGAGAGGGAGAGATTAAGGGAGGGAGAGAGAAGGATGGAGGGAGAGGGGGAGTGTAGGGAGGGCAGGCAGGAAGGAGGCAGATGGGGAGCGAGGGGAATGATGAAAGGGCGGGGGTGATACCCAGGCTGGAGTACTAAGGGAATATGGGCCAGTGGAGGCAGGGGGGGACAGAAAGAAAGCCAAGATAACTGATGGGAAGGGAGGTCATAAGAGGAAAATATGGAAGAAATTGAGTCAGGGAGGTTTAGAGGGATGGAGGGAGGAGGAGATGGAGGGTAGGAGGTGTGGAGGCATGGAGGAAGGGTTGATAGAAAGATACAGGCGGGGGGGGAGAGAAGGAGGGGTGAAGGGCGAGAGAAATGAGTGAGTACTAGAGCCCTGCTAGTCATACTTTAGTGTTTATCTGCTGTGTGATTTTATGATTATTGCTTATTCCCCTCAGCCCAGACTGGCATGGGGCACCAGCAACACCACAGCTGCTGGGCTGCAGAACCAGCTCACACACACACACACACACACAAAAAGAGACATACACACACACACACACAAACCCTACTGTCAGACAGACACACCCATGCACACATATACGGCCACACACACACACTCACAAACAGCCATACATATATCCAAACACACTCTCCCTGTGACACACTTGGTGGATGCAGCTGTAGCAGTGCTTCAGTGGAACATCTGTTGAGCTGATTCATCAGAGCTCACTGAAAAGACACGCCCTTGAAACAGGCAGACACATTTGGACTCGCCTGTTCTCTGGGGGGTGCGCATATCCAGCCGCACACACATGAATTCATATTTTGTCAAGCTCCAACTCTGATTGGTAGAGCAGTTGGATGGACATACCCCACTCACCTATGACAGGAGAGCCTGCTCGGCGAGGCAGGGGGAGCGGGGCGTCGCCCGTCCTGTGTTATTGCGAGGTGGCGTCGTCCTCCGCGCGCCCATACTCGGGGTTCAGATCCACCACCGTGGTGCCTCTCAACGCCGCCCCAAACCCCCCCTCGCACCCCCCTCCCGGCCCGTCCTGCCCCCGGTCCTGGTGCGGCGGGGGCTTGCCGCCGGCCGAGCCCGACCCCGCGGAGGAGGAGGGGGGCAGGTGAGCCCCCGGCCCCCCCCCCGCCTGGCCCCCGTTGGTCTGGGAGCACACGTTGCTGACGCGGGCCGCCTTCTGCTTGTAGTGGTTGCTGTGCAGTTTGTACTTCATGAGCAGGATGAAGATGAAGACGAGGACCGAGGCCACGATGATGCCGCCGATGATGATGATCATGGTGCCGCCCAGGAAGTGGTCCCGTATGGAGTGGCAGCGGCCGTACTCGCGCTCGGTGGCGAAGGCCACGCAGCCCACCAGGCGTGTGCCCGTCAGGGCCGTCACGCCGTCGTCATACACGGCCAGCACGCACAGGTCGTAGTCCCGCGACGCGGCCAGGTCGCTGAGCAGGAAGAGCTTGTGGGAGGCCGGGATCATCCTGGAGGGAGGGGGGTGGGGGGGGGGGAGGGGAGGAGGGAATGAGAGAAGAGGGGGGATTGTGGAGAGGAAAAGAAGAGAGAAATAGTTGGTCGTGAGGAAGCTGGGAACATTTGGGAGGAGTGGTGGACAGGGAGAGAGAGAGAGAGAGAGAGAGAGAGAGAGAGAGAGAGAGAGAGAGAGAGAGAGAGAGAGAGAGAGAGAGAGAGAGAGAGAGAGAGAGAGAGAGAGAGAGAGAGAGAGAGAGAGAGAGAGAGAGAGAGGGGAATGTTATTGATGGAGGGATGATTGGAGGAGAAATGTAAAAGTGGAGGTCAGAGAACCAAACAACCTCCTTTTCAACTCGCAAAGATTACACTTAACCTTGAACATCTCCACACAAACACACATAAATACACACGCCCGCACACACACGCTCACACATATACACACTCTTGATGCCCTCTCGTTGTCTTCTCTCTCAGACAGGTAAAGCATGATTTACTCCCTGTCTCACACAAACACAGACACACATGTATACTTACACACACACACACACACATATACACACTAGACCACACAGAGAAGTGTGAATGCATGTGAGAGGAGCTTACATGCATTATTCATACAACCCCCCAACACACACATACACACACACATACACACACACACACACACACAGACACTCCTCTTCCTCCACCGCCAGGTTAGTTCCATTTATCAACTCGGTTGCCGTGGCCACGGGCTCCAAGGTGACGAGGAGAGAGGGTGTATTCTGAGGCTGGCGGTGTCCACCGGTGATGGGGGGTGGGGGTTACCGTGTGTGTGACGGCGCATGCATGAAACATTTCTCGCGCGGCCAACAAAGCTGTTGGGAAGGGGGCTGAGGGGGGCTGAGGGGGGGAGGGGGGCAGAGGTCATCCTCTGCAGAAACCATGCTTCCACTCTTCACACGACTGCTGTTCCTATTAGACGGGCCTGCCCTGTCCTGCACACAGGTTAACACTGTCACACACACTCTACGCACACTCATACACACCAACACACAGGCTGACCCAGCCGCACACAAGCGACACGCATACAAACTAGCACACACACCAACAAACAGATATCATGCAGACTGACTCACCACACACACACTAATACACATGCTAATACACACACACACAGACTATTATAGTACACAGGCCAACACGTAGCCACGCACACGCTTCCACACGCGCTAACTCAAAGCACCCCCCCCCTCCTCCACACTCTCATTTCAAGTGGATAGGGGAAGGATCCGATCGACTGGGGCTGGGGCTGGGGCTGGGGCTGGGGGAGTGGTAGAGGTAGATGAGGGGTATGGTGGATGAGATCTTGGATGAGTGAGCCGTAGGGTGGATGAGGGGTAGAGGTAAATGAGGGCTGGGCTGGATATGGGGTTAAGTAGTAGATAAGGGCAGGTGGTCATCATTAGTGATGACCACGGAAGCCTGTGGAAATATTGTTAGGCCGCCGCCTACAGCCGTATGTGTGTGTGGGTGGAGAGTGTGTGTGTGCGCGCCTCAGGGTGTGAGAAAGGTTTTGTGGATCAGGAGATAATATGTCCAGATGTAGAACTTCAGACCTCAAGCCGTCTGACCTGCTCTGCTGGAGCTGACCCTGGATCGGGGGGGGGGGGGGGGGGATGTTCATCATTACCGGATGGGGCTGAGGGGGTGGTCATTATGATAGGAGCTGGAAGGATGGATGGCAGGAGGTGAAGGAGATGGCTGGATGATAGCCTAAAAGACGACGGGTGGAGGGAGAGGAGGTGTGTGTGTGTGTGTGCACGTCCCTTTTCAGTTTTGACCTTGTCACAGTCCTTGTCACTAGACTTCCATTCTGTCACGTCTGAGGACAGAATGTCGGCCAAGCAGGGGCCAGGGGGTGTGAGGTGGGGTGAGGGGGGGGGGGGGGGGCGAGGAGGGGTGAGGATGAGGGAGGGGGGGGGTGTCGTCAGCTGCCAGAATCGGTAGGGGTGGAGGGCAGGTGGAGAGCGTGTGTGTGTGTGATGCCTTGTGTGTGCCACACAGGGGTGTGTTTGTCTCCGTGTGTTCTGTGAACCACGCTGTGTGTCTGTGTGTCACACGTTTGTGACAGTGAGTGGGTGTCACATTTTCCCATCACCTGCTGTCTGACATAACCAGTGTGATGCTGTATAATTGCTTGGGATCCAACCCTAGGCTCCAGCAGTACAGACATATAGGCAATTACTAGGTACTGATCCCAGGATGAAAGAGAGGGAGAGACAGAGAGAGAGAGAGAGAGAGAGAGAGAGAGAGAGAGAGAGAGAGAGAGAGAGAGAGAGAGAGAGAGAGAGAGAGAGAGAGAGAGAGAGAGAGAGAGAGAGAGAGAGAGAGAGAGAGAGAGAGAGAGAGAGAGAGAGAGAAAGGAGAGAGGGAGGAGAGAGATAGAGAAAAGAGAGAGAGACAGAGAGAAATGGAGGGAGTGAAAGAAGCTCAAAGAAAGAGGACTGATAAGACAAGGAGAGGCAAATGGACACCTTCTGTTCTCAGGGCTGGTGAAGGAAAAAAAGTCTCAGATGATATAAAGCTGTTCTTCCCTTTATCTCCCCCTTTCCTCCCCCCTGTCTCCCGGCTGCCTGTCTACTGGGACTGGGACTCATGTGGGCTTAATTGATTTGAAAATGCAAGTGCTGATTACTTTGCGCTTCCATAAAGCAAGGGGCCTTCCCATGATTTTTCTTTTTTGGCATAATTAACCGCAAATTGCTTTTCATACGTGTATTTTGTTCCCTTGTAATCCTTCCTGAGGGATCGGACGAGCCTTAATTACATGCTCGCAGCCCTCCTTCAGCGAGGGATCAGCCCAGGGTCACAGAGTTGGGAAGGAAGTATGAGATGGAGAATAGAGGAAGAGGAACAGGAGGAATATGAACAGAGCAATCGATGGATTCATTTCCTGCACGGTCTATTGTTGGGTGATACAATAAACCAGAGAGAGGGAGAGAGAGGGAGAGAGAGGGAGAGAGAGGGAGAGAGAGGGAGAGAGAGGGAGACTGAGAGAGAGAACGAGAGAGAGACTGAGCCAGACAGTCAGAGAGGCAGAGAGAGAGTTGGAGAGGAAGAGAGAGTTAGAGAAGTAGAGGTGAAGGAAGATTGTTGGAAATGGGGGGAATGAGGGTGAGGGAGGAGAGAAGATGAGGAAGTGGGTGGATGGATGAGGCGTTGGAGAGAGCAGGGGGAAGAAGAAAAAGAGAGAGATGGAGCTCGTTTCAGCCCTGAGGCTGGGGATAAGGAGACTCCCAGCTCCAGCCTGACTCTGTAATGCTCCAGAGCTATGGCCAGCTTGCTTTATTGTGTTAGAATAAATAGAAGTACTTATCTGTTCAGGGAAAAGCACACAAGGGGATATAGATGACTGTTGGGGTTGATATTTTCCTTCACACACATACACACACACACACACACACACATAACTCACACACACACACACACACGTTCACATGGACACATTATTATGCAAAACAAGCATAAACACATTGAACCATGAACACAAAAAATCCTCCCCATTACATAATAAACAAACACCACTGATAATGCAACACACACCTGAGTCGAATGGGCCGCAGACACGCTGTAGCTGTGTGTGAGAGGCTGGGTGGGAGACTAAGGGGGACACAAGGGGACAGAGAGGCTGGTGGGGAGGCTCGAGGGGAGCGGGTGGAAGGGAAGGAGGCTGGAAAGGCTGAAGGGGAGAGGTTGTTGAAGAGTGCTTATCAAACAACAACCACTGGAAGGGCTAGTGACTTTTAACAAGGTTCCACATTCATACCAGCCAAACACTAACATTGTGTTATTAGTTAAGGATTTTTAGATATTTATATTTGTATATGTGTGGAGAAAATTCCCCTTTTTGTCCAAGGCTGGCATTCACACATGCATAAACACAAACACACACACACACACACAATCACTTAAAATACTCTACAATGCAACACTTCCTATAAATCCTTCCATGACCCCTTAGATAGCTCTACAGAGAACAGCTCTGACACTCTCTTCATTACATCACTATACGACCGGCCTTCCACATACTACATCACCGCCAGAGTAGATAATATCCCACTCTATCTCATCCTCAGTCAGGTCACCACATCGCCAACTCCGCCTCCTTAGCCCTGGAGACAAGATAGATGCTAGCATGTCCTCTGATTATGGCTCTACATCACCTCCATGTCACTGCCAACTACATTACCGCTAACGGTTAACGGCTATTGAGAAGAGAAGCTGTAGGCCGGGGTTGGATGATGGCTTATCAACTCTGCAAGGCAATTGGCTGGGGATAGCTAATGGCTAATGGCTAGGATTCATTGCAATACAACAATACAGGCTTGGAGGAGGCTAATGGCTGATGCTAATGGGCACCTGGCAAAAGCCCTGCAGGGCTGAAGGGGGGTGAGGTCACAGTTTACCTTTCAGTCATCCTCAAGTTGATTTGACTGTGTTCTAGCATTGTATCGCATGTGTTAGCTGTGCACAGTCAAGGAACAGGCAGAGAGAAA
>NC_140375.1:5787500-5797500 GCF_054491055.1 Hypomesus nipponensis
ACTGTGTGTAGCAGCTGGGCAAGCAGCTGGGTGTATAGCTCTGTGTGTGGTAGGAGTGAGTGTAGGCGTGTGGTAGGTGTGAGTGTAGGCGTGTGGTAGGTGTGTAGTAGATGTATGTGTAGGAGTGTGCAATAGCTGTTTCTGTAAGTGTGTATGGTCGCTGTGTTAGTAGGTTTGTAGTAGCTGTTCGTGTAGGTGTGTGTAGTAACTGAATGTATAGTGTGTAGCAGTGTGTAGAAGCTTCATGTGTAGCAGTGTGTGATAGTTATGTTGGCGGTGTGAAGTAAAAAGTGGCCAGGCCAACTTGAACACATTCTAAAAGAGCTCTGTTCCAATGTCAGACATTTCATCAAGACAGACAGGCCACACACCAACAAACCATTCCCCTTTGCTCGACTGTATGAAGGTGTGTGTGTGTGTGATGACCCTGGCTGTGATCACAACAGTAAATATAAGTAAGCCGGACAGCTGTGTTTGAACAGTCAGACCCTGCAGCCTGCAGTGTTCTCTATCTGGCACCAACACACACACACACACATACGCACACAAACACACACACACACACACACACACACACAGACACACTCCCCTGGGCCACATGGCTGTTACCAGGGTTCATCAGACACTCTGTTACCTTTCTACATCAACCACACATACACACACAGACACACACACACATACAGACACACACACCTACAAGCATATGCACAAATATTATTTCATAAACATGAGTGTGTGTGTGTGTGTGATAGAATGCAGCTGTGAGGGCCTTTATGGGTTTGTTGACCATCATAACAGGCCTGATCCAAACCCACATTAACCATAATGATAGGGCACTGGACTGAACACAAGCCCACCTGGACCTAATGGAAAAATGCACAAAGGAGCATTTTCCCAAACAAACACACACAAAAACCCCCAGACACAGACAGACAGAATGGAGACACATTCACACACACATACTTCATCTTTCATCTCTCTCTCATCCCTCTCTCCATCTATCTTTCTCCATCTCTCTCTCTCTCCCTCTCCATCTGACTTTATTTTCAAACTCTCTCTCTTTCCATCTCTCTCCTTCTCTCTCTCTATTACAGTGCTACCTTACCAATCAGTGTTCCTTTGTGTAAGGCTAACCTGTAATTGTAGAGAGCAGATGAAAAGCACAGGCCAATGAGTGGACAGCAGCTTTTTCTTTGTTACGGGGATACTGCTGTCTGCTGCTGTTTGACCTAACTCCACGCCCCCCCCCCCCCACGCTATGCCCTGCAGCCCATGACCTCCCCCCCCCCCCCCACACACACACACACACTCTCAATAAGTGTCCCCATTCGTCTAGGTAAATAAACCCTCTCACTGAATGGACGTGAAAGAGTGATACTGGGTGGTTGTGTTGTGTGTCACGTGTCACGGGCCTGTGTGCACACATGTGTGTCCCCTCCCAGGGGGGGGGGGGGGGGTCTAAAAGGATAGATGCTATTTCACAACCTCTGCATTCACAAATGACACTATTACTATTACAATACTATATTACTGCTACAATACTACTACAATACCATTACTACTACAATACTACGACAATCCCATTACTGCTACAATACTATTACTGCTAATAAAGTTCCAATGAACTTGTACACACAAACAAACACACACACACACACACACACACACGAACGCACCCTCACAAACACATTTCCAATTAGCACATATACAGACTTGCACCCACTCTTATAGACAAACACATACACTTAATCATTTATGTTTTACTTATGTAAAACACCAACCACAAACAACCCCCCACTCATTGTCAGCAGGTACTGTACTGGATCATCCATCTTCCAAAGCCTTTTCACACAAACACACACACACAAGGTTCCTGTCACATATTTTATCTTGCACGAATGTGTCCAAGTGTGTCTGTTTCTTCAACACATCAGGAGTTATGTATGTATACATATACATACATACACACACACACACACACACACACCTACACACACACACACATACTCTCACACACACACACACACACACACACACTTCCTATCTTTTTAGTGTCTTCACACTCTTCATCACCTTTCCATCTAAGCCCAACCTCTAATTATAAAGCACTCCGCCTGCTCTCAGATCAGACACATCTCTACCATCACACTCCATCTTTCCTCACACACACAAACACACACACACACACACACACCATGTCCCTCTCTTTCCCCTGGTCTCCCACACACTCCCTCGACTCCTCAACCCTCCTCCCATATCATTGGCCAGGCTCCAGGCATGGATCAGATAGAGGACAGTTACTGATTGGTTAATCGGATTTGGTGCTTGATGTGCGACAGCAGGATAATCCAATCACAGAGGCATTCAGTTAATAGTGTTACAGCTATAATGATTGTCTGAACCTCCTGGAGCTGGCTGGCTGGCAAGTTTGACTGGATGGCTGGTTGGCTTGCTGACTGGCTAGTTTGGCTGGCTGGCTTTGACACATTTTAATGGGTAAACCATGTTCATCTTCATCTAACACTCTCTCTTTTCATTGCTTCTGACATCCAATGGTGTAACCTCCTCTACTCTCCTCACCTCACCTCTCCTCCCCAAGGGAGGTGATGTAGCCTAAAGGACAGCAACAGCTAGGGTCATCCACACCCTGAAGCCGAAACACACCGCCTTTTGCACCAGACACACACGCATATGAACACATACACACATTAACACACACAAGGCACTCCACAGAAAAACAGAGATAAACAGATAGGAGCAGTGGGATGGAATAACTAGAGCCTGGAGAGGATTCTGCTCATCTTAGTCTCTCCCTCAGTCCTCACACCACCTCCACACACACACACACACACACAAGTTCACACGCACACATTGGATTTGTTTTTGGCCTGTCTGTGCTGGCTACTGGCTGGCTGGAGCAGATGTCAGGCTAGGTGAAGTCTGACTCCAGGAAGCCGCCCACAGCATGTGGACCAGGGCCACCAGTCCCTGAGCCTCCCTGGGTCAGTGGGAGCTGACGGGGCAGCAGCAGGCTCACACAGGGGATCTTCTACTGGAGGTGACCTGGTCGCAGAATTGGCAGTGGAACATGGTTGTGTAACACCACAGCGCAGGGTAGGAAGCAGTTTCGTCCGTCTTTTGCGAAAGATGTCTCCTCCCCTGGTTTAAACCCTCACCTCCACCTCACCTCCCCTCACCTCACCTGGTTGTGTGTGTGTGTGTTGGTGGTGGGGTACATATCTCTTGTACAGACCAGATGGGTAACTACTATGACACATACATATACCAGAGCACACACAGACACACACACACACACACACACACGCACCTATGCACACAGACAGACAGATACACACACAACATCCTGCTTGCCTGCTCACACATTACCTTTCCTCTCTACTCCACCCACACACTGCAAAATCCACTCCATCGTTGAACAAACCCCCCCCCCCCCCCTCACTTCTGTTTGAAGTGCTGTGGGTGTGTCATCTGACACTAAGATCTGGGGGCGGTGTGGTGGAGAAAGGCTGGTCATGTTGGCTAGGTCAGAATTGCTTTCAGACTGGTACCATTCTTACCCCTCCAGCCAGCCTGCCTGTGTGTTTGTGTGTGTGTTTGGTGAGTGGTGTGTGTTTGGTGATTGGTGTGTGTGTGTGTGTGTGTGTGTGTTGTCTCTGTTATCTTGCAGAGCTGCTAGAATGAGGGGGAGGACAGGGCTGTACAGCAGCAGTGATTAGCATCCTTCTCAGTGAGAAAGAAACCACCCTTAGTGAAGCGAAGGCCACGCACACAAACACACACAAACACACACAATCACACGCATACTAAGACACAGACACATGCAATCACACACACACACACACACACACACACAGACACACATGCAAACATACCCGCGCACACAAATAGACATCCTTCTCCTTGGTTCTCAAGGTTTCTCATTTCCCACAGAAAGATTTGAAGAGACATTCAACCAAATGCTCCACGTCAGACTCAGGCCCATTGGACAGCACTCACAACTACAGGTGAAGACTCTTCCTTTTTACCAAACTGTACTCTATGTCCATGTTCCATGTGCACCCTCACACACATGGCACAGGGATTAGCCTCTGTTTAAGCCAGCGAGGGTTGAGATTAGCAGCTTGCTAACATGTTAAATGATACAATTACAAACTGGAGGTGGTAGGTTTGAAAGAATTAACATCACAGAGCTCTGGCGCTTAGAGATAACAGGTTTATCCAGCACACATTCACCTGCTAAACAGACATCAGTCCGCACAACTTGGTCTGCAGAACCTGAAATGAACAAAATATCAAATAGAGGAATAACCTTGTTTAAAAAAACAAAAAAATAATATAAGTTTGGCCTGGTTTACATCACATGCTAGGACACATTCACCTGCTCAACAAAACCCAGTCTACATTCACCTGGTATGACAGTTCTGGAATACAGAACCTACTACTGAGGTTCTGATCCATAACCACCCGCACGCTGATTTTGGATCCTTGTGATCAATTTAGCCAGCAACACCACTGAAGCACTGGCAGTTTGAAGGCATGGGTGGGTGGGAATCCAACTGGAGTGTTTGAAACTAATTCAAGAGGTGGATCACTCGAGCCGTGGTTTAGGCCAAGTCTCCCAGCAGCCTGGAGAGTGACAGGGAACTGTAGCTGCTGCTGTCAGCAGCGCCCAGAGTGCCGATATCACGCTCTGCGACACCACCTTACTGACGACATGGTCGTGGCGGAAATTTCCACCTGAGTGTGCTTACGGGGGCGACAGGGTGTGTATGCGCTTGTGTGCGTAAGTGGGCCTGTGTGTGTTTGTGTGTTTGTGTGTTTGTGCATACAGGTGCACCTGTGTGTGTGGGCGCGTGCGTGCCTTTGCGTGCGAGAAGGCGACCATATGCAGTCGGAACAAACACCAGCAGGACGAGGCATCGGTGACCTTGGCGACGCCCATCGCCGGGGCGACGGGAAGCGTACGGAGGCTGACAGGTGTCACACAGCACAGGGAGGCTGCATGGTGTGTGCTCCACGCGATCACAACACCTATGTTCTCCAGGCACGCCCCCCCCCCCCCCCCCCCCCCCCCAGACGCAGCGCACCCCAGAAACACATGCTGTGTGACGGAGTGTTGCTGTGACGAACCAGGAGTGTGGAGGTGGATTCGAGACGTGATGGAATTGGAAAAGTTGCGTTGTTGAGGTGAAGCTTCCAGCTGCCTGTTAGCAGCCAGCACATGTTCTCCTCAGACACTTTCAAGGAAGTTACAGCTTACTGTAAACTCACACTCACACACACACACACACAAACTGCTAAGATGTTCAAAGCAGTGGATAAAATTAGCAGTAGCTCATGATTTGGGTGTGTGTGCGTGAGTTTGTGAGCACGTGTGTGTTTTTGAGCATGGGTGTGTGTGTGTGTTTGCAGGAGCAAGTGTGTGTGTGTGTGTGTGTGTGTGTGGTGTCAGGGGTGAAGGTCTCTCCTGCAGGGAAGTTTCCAGATGGCCAGATGTTGGGAGATTTGGCCTCCAGCAGATGCTTGTTCCATACTTCTCACATCACTGGGCCACTCAGACAGCCATGCTGTACACAAGCTTTTCTGCTGACGCGCACACAAAGTTTCCGGAATTGAATGCCAGACGTTCAAACTTTCCACCTGCAGAGATTCAAAACAGGGAAGGCTTGCTGTTTGTAATGTACTCCTAGTAATGAACCCAGAGGTGGGTGGAGGGAGATATACTGAAGATGTACTGTATGGAATATATACTGTATGGAAGATCCAGAGGCTAACAGTCAGCAGCTTTCAGGACCTGGTCACATGGCCTTGCACATGTAGATTACAGGACATGTAGGGGTGGAAGAGGAGATGAAGAGAGCTATAAAATGCTTTGTGAGTGATGGCGTACATGTTTGTGTGTGTGTGTTGGTGCGTTGGTGTGTGACTCTGCAAGTGTGTCGGTGGCTGTGTGTGTTGGTTTGTGTTGCTGCATGTGTGTGTGTTGGTGTGTGCTGTTGTGTGTGTGTGTGTGTGTCCGGGGGTTACAGGCTCTGACGGAGGACTATGAAGAGGTGAGAACGATGGTGCAGTGTTAGTATCTCAGTCCGAACCAGGTAGAGGTGATTCAAGTGACCTGTTGACACAGCGGGCCTGGGAGGTGTCAATCCTCCAGCACCGCAGGATCAATCCCAGCATGCATCAGTCCTGTCCTCGCAGCCAGACAGCCGTGGGTGTGAGGGCGAGCAGCGTGTTATTGTCCTCTAACTTCCCGTATGACTCACACACACGTACACACGTAAACTCACACACACACACCTACACTCTCACAAACACACACACACAAACACAAGTACACACACACACACATATAAGTAGGCATGCTCACACACACATACGCACACAACACACCCAAACAGCGCTCACACACTAATGTACACACACACTCATGTATATACACGCAGGCACTTACCCTTGGACACACACAACCCCCAAACACCAAACCTTACATTAGAAGAAATCAGTATCCTTGTTAATCCCCATTAGCTGGTGTTTAGAGCAGAGCAGGAGTCAGAAAGACAGGCGGGTGGGGCTGAATAAGACACAACCCTTCACCGCTGTCCTCTCTCACCCTGTACTTATCTAGGCCTCAAAGAAGAACTGCTGTAGCAGTGAATCCATGCTGCTAACTTCCAGAGGCGAATGTATAATATATATATATACATGTCAATGCAGTAAAGGCCCAATACTACATGGTACGTACACTTATCTGGTGAGCTACCATGGTGCCCCAAGAAGAAAGTCTCCCAAAGAGAATCCTAAGAACTTCTCTATTAGAGTTTGAGCTTTTCATTAAACATGTGTCCACTATTTATTACAATCAGGCTGTATCTAAAATGAGCTAAAGGAGGGTAATTAGCCCCGGGGTCTTTAGGCTGAGAATCATTTTTCCCGTTTATGGTCCGCTATTATACCATGTAGCGACTTTCCACCAGGTGAACTCATATACTACTCTCTCTTTTATGACCTCAGTAGACAGGCAGTGTAATATGCTTTATGTTGTCAATTGAATCAAACGCTTTTAGAGGGTGAACTGTTCACGCCTTGTCCTTGATAGTTTTACAGGCTCCATAGTTTGCCCTTGTTGGAGACCACACACACACAGACAGCCAAACACACACACACACACACACACACACACACACATGTACAGCCACACACACATACATATGTACAGCAAAACACACAGTCAAACACACACACACACCACACACACACACTGTGAGCATGTCCTGTCTTGTCAGTGGTGTAATGAGCTTGTGTTTGCCGGGTGATGTACCATAGGCCCATGTCTGGTCATTGAGATGCATGGGCCTGTTTGTCTTGCTCAGCAGCCAATCACAACACTGCCTATCTCGTTAAGACCTCTCTGGTGGACACGTCCTCTACACAAGGGTCAATATCTACTGTAGGAGAGGGGATGAGGAACAAGGAGTGGAGAGGAGAGGGAAAGATACGTGACAGGAGGAGAGGAAAGTGAGAGAGAGAGAGACTTAAAGAGGATTGAGTGAAGGAAAGAGGATGGATAAGACAGAATCATCTTGAGAACAGTAACTTAATGGACTGTTAGATATTAAACACAGGCTCCCCACGAAGATCTGCCAGCTCCAACCATGCAGTGGCAGTTGAGAAGCTTTCACTAAGTACATTTTCAAAATGGCCAAGGGCAGGTTTTCCCACCTCATAACATGGATGTAAAAGTTAAAAACATATGTGCAGGACCTATGATAGGAACTAGGATCGTTAGAATCAGAAATTATTTGTAACTACAGAATGTAGCATATACAATGATGTCCACCCTCTGCAGACAGCGCTGTACACATACACAAATATATAAACCAGGCATTGGAGAGATTTAGGGAGGGAAGTGAGGAGGAAAGGGGGGTGAAGAGAGAGAACAGTGGAAGTATCCCATCTCACAACTCTGTTGTAAATCAGCAGAATGTCTTTGGATCTAACGTTAAGGCCCAGACAAACTTTTAGAGGACATAAACAGGGACTCAGCAAAATGTAGTCCCTTTGTTATAATTATATATAAAAAAATAAAACTGTGCAAATTCCCTCGTACAATGATATTGATGAATCCACACTGTGAATCTCTGCAAATAAGCAGAGATAATGAGAATTAGAGGCTCCAGTAAATTAATTTCTGTCAGAGTCCCTCCCGTCTCTGTTGACCGTAATGTATCTGAAGCCAGATCCATCATTGGGGCTTGGTTAACATTAAACTTCGAACATCAAATTTCAGATCAACTTTAAACAATATAAATCCTTGTAATCAATCATTCTACTGTTGAGTAATCTAGCTAATCCTTGGGGCTGTGTAGCAACATGAGCGGTTTAGAGTTTAATTCTGCACTGATCTCTTTGGGAAGTGCATTCTTGTGAGGTAGACTTGCCTGACAAAATACAAAATACTCTCTTTGGGCAGGCCTAAACACGACCCTGTCGCTGTCAGCCAAAGCTGAAAAACGTCATCTAAGATGTATCCTTGCAAGTTCAAGAACAACCAAGGTACTTTAGCTAAAAATAACAGACTAGGCCATGCTAACGGTATCAGATGTCTTCAAGAACAGCCAAGTTACTTTAGCTAACAGCTAGCAAACGACTTTAGTGCTACACAGGCTATGCAAGCAAGGCAGACTTCTTAAGATCTGCGCTAACAGACTTGTTTAGTGCTAGCCAACCTAGCAAGCTTAGTCAGTGCTACACATTGATACACACATTGTAAGCTAGAGGCTAGCAGCCAAACTCAGTGCTTGTCTAGCTGCAGGCTCTGTGTGCCCAGTACAATGTTCACTCATTAATCAGCTGGAGAAACAGCCCCATAGAGCTGGATAGATGCTCCAAACTCCCCCGTCATGACCACCATATACCACAGGATATTAATTGAATTATGGAAATTAGCTGTCGTCGTTTTTTCCCCTTCCTTTTTCTCTTCTCCTATCTAAGTTCCCCTAAGAACTTATTCTCCATGATAAAATGGAACCCTGATCCGTGTGTGTGTATGGGAGTGTGTGAGAGAGAACAAGATTGTGTGTGTCCGCGCCAATCAGCAGGGTGTCTGGGGGTGGTGTGTAGAGCTTAGATTAAGCATGTGCCCGCCGAGGGTGAATGTGAGTGTGCACGTCAGTGTGTGAGTGTGTGTGTGTGTGGGCAGGGGGCTACCAGTGTGTAATTATCAGGCTTAGTGCCCCTACTGGGATGTCCGTGATGGAATCAGGGCACGTGGGAAAGGCTGGGAACGTCGGAGCACAAGGGAGCTGTGGAACGCCTGTTCTGGAAGGCCGCCAGGGGCTCTGCCAGTGCGAGCAGTACCCGCTAACAGGAAGGAAGATTAAAGGAAAAGAGCAAAACAACAACAACAGCCTGCCCGACCGTCCTGCAGTGGAGGGGGACGGCTGAGTCAAGCAGGCGTCTTCACCAGCCTGTCCACCTGGAGCTACAGGACCTGCTACAGGGAGGCTGCAGTGTGAAGATGTGTGTGTGTGTGTGTGTGTTTGTGTGTGTCGCGGTACGTGCGTGTGACTGTGTGTGTTTGTTAGTGTGACTGTGCGTATGTGCGTGTGTGACAGTGTGTGTATGACTGTGTGGGTGCCCTGTTACATAATCCTGCAGGTGGTCTGTGAAATACTATGCATCACAGGGCCCCTCCTTCTGTGTCTATCTGCCTGTCTTGTGATTCAGCTCACAGCACCACCCCCAGCCCCATCACCGGCCCCAACCCTAACCTCGGCCGCTGAGATGGGGGTGATTATATTGTAGTGGGTCGTTTTGCACACTGATAATATGTCCCAAGTCTAGGAGCAGGTCTGCTACAAACACACAGACACAGCAGTGGTGCCCAGTGATAAGACTGCAGGGGCCTGTGTGTGTACGTGTGCACGTGTGTGCATGCGTGTGTGTGTGAGTGAGTGTGTGTGAGTGTGTGTCGAGTTAA
>NC_140375.1:5802500-6050000 GCF_054491055.1 Hypomesus nipponensis
ACCCCAACCCATGGAGGAGACGTGAAAAACGCCCTCCGTTTTTTTGCTCGCTCCACAGTTGAACAACAGGAGGGAAGGGAGTGGGAAGGAAAAGCAGAAAGCTGACAGTAAAGGAAAAAGAGGAATAGTAACCCAACAAAACAGAAACCCTGACTGCCTGCTCTCCGGTAGGTAGTGGAAATGTTTGCCACCGTTTTGCCTCCGACCCTCACCAAACACACACACACACACACACACACACAGAAACAGTTGGGATTAACGCGTGTGTGGGAGTGTCTGTGTGTTTGTGTGTTATGTGTGTGAGAGAGCGAGGGACAAAGAGAGAGCAAGTGTGTGTGTGTGTGTGTGTGTGTGTGTGTGTGAGGGAGAGAGAGTATGTGTAGGAGTGGAAGATACAGAGAGTGTGTATGTGTGTGTGTGATGGAGAGCGTGTGTGTGTGTATACGTGTGAAAGGGAGAGTGTGTGTGTGAGAGAGATAAAGTGTGTGTGTGTGAGTGAGGGAGAGAGAGTGGACAGCAGGTCTGGCTGAAAGGGACGTGGTTGGCAAGGCGATGGAGCATTTTGACACCTCGTCACGGTCTGCCATGGTACTGACACACCACTGCCCAGGGAGGGAGGGAGAAAGAAAGGGATGGAGGAGAGGGAGGGAGGGAGGTAGGGGAGTAGAGGAGAGAGGGAGGAGTGGAGAAAGAGAGGAGAGGTGAGGGTGAGAGCAGAGAAGGAGGGAAGGAAAGAGGTTGAGACAAAATAACCTACAGGGGTGACCAAGAGAAGAAAAAGAGGAAATATAAAGAAATAAAGGTAGGGGAGGGATAAGGAGGAGAGAAGGAAAAAAGAGAGGATGGTGGACTGGGACAGGTGGAATGGAAGGAGGGTGGGAAGGATGAGTCAGTGAGGATGGGAGAGGGAGGGGAGGAGGGGGAGGTGATGGAAAGAGAGAGAAGGAGGGAAGGGAGAGGAGAGGGAGGGGAGGTAGCTGGAGAGAGAGAGAGAGAAAGAGAGAGAGAGAGAAAGAGAGAAAGAGAAAGAGAAAGAGAGAGAGAAAGAGAAAGAGAAAGAGAAAGAGAAAGAGAAAGAGAGAGAGAGAGAGAGAGAGAGAGAGAGAGAGAGAGAGAGAGAGAGAGAGAGAGAGAGAGAGAGAGAGAGAGAGAGAGAGAGAGAGAGAGAGAGAGAGAGAGAGAGAGAATGGGAGGGAGATGGAGAGTGGGATAGGAGAGGGCCCCGGGCTGGTATCATGACGGGCAGGCTGGCATGAAGGCGTGTGGAGGCTGACGGGAGACTGAGGATGCCCTAACCAGCCAGCCAATCACACTCAACAGATGGCAACGAGCCTGCGTCTGGGAGGAGGAGCCTTTAAGGCTGAGAAGAGACAAGATCTCTGAATCACACACACACACACACACAGTATGCTAATACACACTCACACACACTCACACACACATACCATATACACACACACACACACTCACACGCATGTACACCTACAATAAAAAAATATAAATAAACATCATAAATTCACACACACCAAACACACACACACCTGACATACATGCACAGCTGGATAAAGAGGAGGAATATTGTAGGCACCCTAATGTGTTTATGCTCTTGTTAGGTTTTGTTTGAATGGACGCAAATGCTAGCGAGATTGTGCTCTAGTTAAAATGAAGACTAGAAACCAGAAAAAAATCCACTGACTGTTTATTTACAATCAACCCAAATTGTACCTTCATCAATAGAGAATGATTTCTCATGTATTTGCTAATTGTCCCAATGAAGCCTATTCACACATAGGGGGCCATGCACAGTTGGGATTACAGCTGTGATTTGGGTATTCATATATCAATAGATTCATCATCTACACACAACAACACACACACACACTTCTGTTGTGTTATGTCAACATTGATTGTCCAAAAGAACAGATGAAAGGGGAGGCCTACTTTTCCAGCTGGCTTCTTAACACAACAAACACACACACGGTCACATACATACATGTGGGCATGCACACGTTCCACCTCAGGCTCCAACTCTCGCTCCCGACCCCCCACCACCCACTCCCCCACTCCCTCACTCCCACACACCTGGCAAACTGAACTTGTTTGTATCTCATCAACGAATAGCCTGACAGGAGATGAAAAGCCTTCAAAGTTGCTTGGCGCGTCTCTGAAGTAAGGGATATGCAAACGAGGAAGTAGGGATGAGGAGATGCAAACACAACAATTCCTCCCGCTAACAAACCAAGGGGGACCAAAGGTCTGCCATAATGAAACCCTCTGTTAAGGATTCAAACACATGCACTAGACAACGAGCCTCACACACACACACACTTGCTTGAGCAAATGGCATTCATGTCCTGGTGGATAGGGAGGAGGAGAGAGGGGAGCGGAGGGAGAGGGATGCACAGAGAGGAGGAGGAGGAGGAGTCATACGGCATGGAGGCTGTCACATGTCCTCCTCACAGGGGTTGAAGAGCATCCCCACCTGAAGGTGCTCCTCATCTCCATCTCAATGTTCATGTTGTCCCCTCCGCAGCAGCTCAGCTGTGACAGGGGAACACCGGGGTTTACGTTCAGACGTGTGAGACTGCCAGCCAGGAAACCACTCCGCACCCACCCCCCACTCACAAACCGCATCATTAGAGAATGCTCGCGAAACGGTGTGGAGGTGAGCACATAACTCTCTGTTATGCTGCGGACAAAGTCAGGCATTGGTGCTGTACGTTTTCTGCATAATCATGGGTCTTCCAAACCTCAATTGCCCACAATGGGGCATACTGAGGATTCTCACTCTCAGACTCTCAGACCTCCTTTCATAAACACCACTTAAGCGAGCAAACAGCTAGCATTTAGATTTTGTGGGCGGGCAGTAATTTCCACTGAGTGAGTTTAACCAATTCAGTTACATCACCTTCTGTTTGACTTTGCAGGCGTACCCATACGACAGGATTCATTTCTTTTGTGGAGAAGTCTAAACATCGAAACATTCCTGTGTGTTTGAGAGAGTTGGTGGTTTCTGGAAATATTCATGGAATATATGTGTGATCACTTCCATTATCATCCTACATATAAATATATCAATCTCTACCATACCTTTCTTCGGAAAATCATATAAACAGTGTGTCACAATACTCACGCCGTCACAGAACTGACAAGCTTTATATTAATGTACCAACCAACACCATCATAACATACATACTCTAAGCTTATGGCCTACAGACAAATAAGACCCCAGCTGAAGACATCTAAGGCACAGCATCAGTCTCCACATGCTCCTGAAGTCTCATGGAGTGAGCTGATTAGATGCTTCTGCTGGTGCGTTTGGGGAAAACAGCATCAGCATTTCCACAGTTTTCCGTCCAATCCCCTCAGTGATTCAGTACTGTAGCATGGTAACAGTGTAATGCATGTGTTGGCTGTAAGCGGAGTGTTTAACAGGGTTTTCTCCTCAGGCCCTTCTGTGTTATGGCTGTAATTTGACACCAGGACCGTAATGACCACACACATGCCTCTGCTACTCCAGAGCTGTTAGCCGGACATGGACCAAGGTCTATTGGTCCCAAAGGCTTGCCGTAGCCTGCCAAAGACCGGGCCGCTTACCCACAATGCACCTCTATATACTGTCTTGCTCTCATCAGCACTCCCCAGATCACCATGAGGAGGCCTGATTGGTCCCTGGAGAGCCCGCCCCCGCATGGAGCTGAGCCAATCAAGTGAGTCCATCATCGGACTGGGACATTTACGGGCAATAAAGGACTGTGTACTGCAGAGGCCAGGGCACTTACTTACAGCTGCACTTTGTGTGTGTTTGTCTGTGTGTTTGTGTGCTTGTGTGCTTGTGTGTATAAGTTTGTGGGTGCCTGCCTGTATGTGTGTGTGTTTATTTGATTGTGTCTGTGTACGTGTGTAAGTGTGTGTGCGATTGTTGGTGCTTCATACAGCATCTGTCAGGCAAACAAGAAAATGATCTATCCACACATGAAGGAGAGGAGAGTCCAGCTGGACTGAACCACTAGATTGTTTGTCCACAAACAAGAGGAAGGAGAGAAGATGGAGGATTTGTGCTCATCTGGTCCCAAAACTGCAGCGGCCATCTTCCGCAAAACAACGGAGACCAAACCACAATCATCCAGCCTATCCATTTACCATTACACTGAATGGACCTCCATTTCAGCTCACATAGCAGAGTTCAGAGAGTGGTTCCGAGCGGTCTCTGCTACATTAGGCATGGATCGTACTGTACCACCCAGCGGGCAGCTTAATTGGTTTCCAGTGTAGCACGGTTAACCTTTGGAGTCCCTGTCTGGACCGAGTCTCTTCCCTCCTCACTGAAGAAAGGAATCTTGAGACGGGATGGAGAGCATGCATAGTCAATGAGCACAGTGATTAGAGATCTGTCTCTGTCGTCTGGAGAGGAGGAGAGCGTTGTGGGGAGGGGAGGAGAAGAGAAGGGGGGAGGAGAGGGAAAGAGTACAGGTGTGGGAAAGGGAGGGTAGAGGAGCAAAGGGGTTCCTTTTCTTCCTCCCAGCCCCACCACCTTGCACAGGCCTACATGGTCTGATTTGGGTCTGGAACCGTCACCCACCTGCCTTCATGGCACCGTCACCCACCTGGGGAGGAGTCTATGGAGCCCATCCCTGGCATTGGAAGGACGTCGGGGTGTGTGTCTAGGATCCAGCAGTCCGATAGATAACCCCTGAGTCCTCAGCTCTTCATCACATGATTCCATTGCAGAGTGGGCTGTGGTCCTCCCAGAGAGAAGAAGACTGCTGCTATTTACTCTGCCATGACACTGAGAGCGCCTCTCATCACATGATCAGCCCCCCCGTCTTTTTGCTCTGTTTATGGCAATTACCCCCCTCCCCCCAGCCCTCCCTACTCCCTCCCAGCCCTGCCTACTCTCCCCCACCCTCCCCACTCCCCGCCAGCCATCCCCAATCCCCCCCAGCCCTCCCCTCTCCCCCCAGCCCTCCCCACTCCCCGCCAGCCCTCCCCACTCCCCGCCAGCCCTCCCCACTCCCCCCCCCCACACACCCCCTGCCCTCCCACCCCCCTACCAGCACAACATCCAATTTAGCTGCACTCTTTCTCTTAGCTGCGCACACATTAGGGAACAATTGTTTTAATCAAATAAAGAGCTCACAGAGTTTAATTTATTTCTATTTGTGGATTCGTTCGCAAATACGTTAATGCTTTGGTCTGCATGGACTGCGTGTGTGTCTCTGTGTGTGAGTGTGTGCGCTTCTGGTCATATTCAGTGGAATCTAATAATGAATTGAATCAAGATTGAGATTGCCATCCAGATTTTCATTTGATGATGAACAAATATGCAATGTTTATCAAAAAAAACTTTAGTTTAACAGGAGGGCAATGTAGTATGTCTTTTTCTGTCTTTAATTCTCTCCATCTCTATCTCTTTCTCCCTCCCCTTCCTGTCTCTCTTTCTTTCTCTCCATCCCTCTCTCCCCTCTGTTTCTCTCTCCCTCTCACTACCACCCCCTTCAATTTTCACACACACACACACACACACACACCCGCGCGCACACACACACACACACACACACATATACACACATAAGGAGTAACACAGCAAGTTTACTAGGTCGCATGTTTCTGCAGGGCATTTTCCTGCTGCAGGGAACGCAACCCCACTAGTCACCGTGGGAACCAGGTCCATCCGAACGGCAAGCCCCTCCCCTTCTGCTCCAATCAGACGCAGCCATGAGCACCAGCCTGGATCGCCATTGGCACTTCAATTTTGAATGACAGCTGTTTTATTGATTCTATCTCTCAGTAGCCCTTGGTGAGAACATTTTGGTGAGAGGATTTTTTATAATACGATAATAAGACAGATTTGCCTAAATTATGTAACATAATGTGGTTATCTTGCTCAGAGTCAAAATCAATGCTGCAGTTGAATATTGATCGGGAGACAGCAATGCTGGTTGACTGGAGTTAAAGTGACTTTCAGTAGTTGGTCTCTTATTCCCTAGCTGTGTATTTGTGTTCCAGCTAGCCTGCTCTAGTTGTTTCCTTGTGTCCTGGTTCCCTGTTGGTTTGCTTGTGTCCTTGTTCCCTAGTTGTGTCCTTGTTCCCTAGTTGTGTTCTTGCGTTCTAGTCTTCCAGATATATGTGTGTGTGTGTGTCCTGTATGTTTGCCTTCTAGTGCACTTGGTGTTACTGTTCTTTTGTTCATTGCTCCTGATATCGCTCCACATTTGTTTACATACACTTAACGGATGTGGTCAAATGCCGGGTTCTAAATAGTTTTGGCGGTCTGTCACACATACACACACAAAACACATTCCGCACAAACAAACACATACACACACACCACAGGCCGTGCTTGTGCAGGCCCAGAATGACCCCCCACCCCAACTCCTGGTTGACACTGCGGGTCCATATGCCAGGATGACCTTTGACCTGTAGTCAGGAAGGAAACAACGCTGTGGCCTAATGTAGTTCTTCCTCTAATTAAGCGTCCTGGTGTTGATACACCAGCCAATGACAAGCGATCACCTGAGTAATCCCCAGCTTGTCAGCGGAGGGCTGGTGTCTCCAGCTGAACTGGAGGTAATGACTGTGTTTACCTACTACAGCAAAACATCACACAGCAGCTGCACCCAAGCAAACAAGGCGGCCATTAGATCTCTATTAGGCAGCTTCTGCACACACACACACACACACACACACGCACACACACATGAAGACACACACAGGTGCACACAAACATACTCAGAAAGGTGCACACACACACACACACGCACACACACACACACACACACATACACACATACACAGGTACACAGCACACACACATCCAGTTCAGAGTTATTTGTCATGATTGGTCTCTTCATTAGTTGGCGTTAGAGTAAAAGTGACAACTGTACGGTGGTCTACAGGGGCAAACGTCCCGCAACTTAAGAAAAAACAATAGACAAAACAATTAAGAAAACATCTTCATTCATTTGACAAAACATGCACAGCATTCAAACGCGCTGGAAATACACACAACACAACAAAATACATCAACATGCTGCAAATATAGAAACGATGCAAAAAGAAAAAAACACAAAACCCGAAACCAAATGCAACAAACAAAAAAAGCGCTGTATCCAGTTTACACAACAGAAGTGCTCCAGGCCTCTAGGGGGAGGGCTACGTGGAACAGCTTGATTTTCCACCCCTACGCAAACCTGATGCTCTTTTAAAATACTGCAAAAGACGAGGGCCAAATGTTAAAATGAATACTAACCTTTTTATGTTGCCTTTTTACTTCGCTTTTGGTCCCGTTTCCAAAACAAACCTCTCATCTTCTCTCTCTCTCTCTCTCTCTCTCTCTCTCTCTCTCTCTCTCTCTCTCTCTCTCTCTCTCTCTCTCTCTCTCTCTCTCGCTCCGTGGGGTTGAAAATCAAGCTGTTCTACTTAGCCCTCCCCCTAGAGGCCTGGAGCACTTCCGTTGTGTTTTATGTTGCATTTGTTTTGGGGGTTTGTGTGCTTTTCTTTTTGCATCGTTTCTATATTTGCAGCGTGTTTATGTATTTGGTGGTGTTGTGTGTATTTGCAGGACGTTTGCAGAATGCAGCTCATGTGTTTACCCCTGTCAGCCACCGTACAATTGTGACATGGGTCATTGTGACCTTCTGTGTAATGACTGAGGGTCACCTGTTGAATTCATTCACCGTTGAAACCCATTGTTCTCTCCATAATCATGCTGAGCTAAAGCTTCACAACGCAGTATCAACCCTCCGAGCTAAAGTCTTCACAGCTGTTTAAGCTCACATGGCGGCTTTGCTCGCCATGCTGAAGGCAAGGTCACACAAGCTTGCGCCCACTCAACCACCTCCCTTACCAACATCACACATCTCCCACCCCCTTCCCGGTGCCCCCTCCCCAAACCCTTCCTACCCTCCCTCCTTCTCCTCCTCTCTGTTGCCATGGCAGCCTACCGTAAGGGGTGGGAGAGAAGATTGTGTGTGGCCGCCATCAGCTCAGCCCTCTCTCTCTCTCTCTCTCTGGTGGGGGCGCGGGCGTGCGAGCGTGCGCGGCTGGCGTCTGTCGGACAGGGATCCGCCAGGCGTTAGAAGTCCTCGCCGCCTGTCATTGGCTCATCCGTCGCTCCGTCTGTGAGTGTCAGGAGGAAGGCAGAGCCATGAGACATCACAACACAAACCAACTGGAGATGTCAGTCTGGGCCCGCACGAGCACGGCGTGTGGTGTGTGTGTCTGTGTGTCGGTATGTGTGTGTGATGTGTGTGTGTGTGTGTGTGTGTGTGTGTCGGTATGTGTATGTGTGATGTGTGTGTGTGTGTTTGTGTGTGTGTGTGTGATCGCAGACTGATTTAAATATCAACTCTATCCATCAGGCTGTGAAAGACCAGTCAATTTGTTCCACATGGTGAGCAAGAGCGAGAGCAAGAGCGAAAGCGAGAGAGAGAGAGACAGACAGAGAGAGAGACAGAGAGAGAGAGAGAGAGAGAGAGAGAGAGAGAGAGAGAGAGAGAGAGAGAGAGAGAGAGAGAGAGAGAGAGAGAGAGAGAGAGAGAGAGAGAGAGAGAGAGAGAGAGAGAGAAAACATCTCTATTACAACGTAATGCTTCTAGGTAGCACTGTGCTCCAGAGCAGAGAGCAGCTCAATCAATCAGTCCGTCCCCAGAGTTCAGCCTGGGATTCATAACACAGCCTCTCCCTGCCTTAATGAAGGAACAGCAGGGAGAGGAGGATTTAGCATGGGATCCTGATGAGGAGACGAAGACATATTGTACATAACCTGATTAGGGAGTAACAGAGATGTGATCCTACCAGATACAGTTATGCTATTGTTTCCTGGCTAGGTGGGGGGTAAGATAGACATTTTTCTAAAATATCTATCTTACTGTCTGGCTCTAGAGAGATTTATAATATTGATAGTATGTAAAGGATGAGACACGTTGATTGATTACCCATGAGCCTTTGCATATTGACACTGACAATGGGCGTTGTTGGCAAACTGAATGCATTATGGCAGAAAGCAATGTCAGCCAAGTTTAGGTAACAAGTGGATTTACATCTCCATAGTTGGTTGTCCTGTATAAATCAACTATAATAAATACACTATTATGATTATTTATTTTTTATGATTGATTATTTTAAAGAGGAACAGTTACCTACTGTTTGCTTTGAGCTAATTCAGGGTAATGCTGTTATAGGTGACAAGCTACTGCCAGTCCCTTAAAATCTAAACTTTCGTGTTGCGATGTCGTTGCCTCATTCTTGATATATTGGATGTTTCGGGAGCAAGGAGCAGACATGGAGGTTTAGGGCCCACAGACAGCTTCATGGAGGTTAGTTGGAGACACAACCAAGCAGAACAAACAGAAGCACTGAGATCAAGTGTTCATTTGACAAGATTAGCAGTTCAGAGTAGCTTTCCGGGCTTGAATTGATAACATTCAGGCCTGACCCTGTTCCTGGCAACCCAAAGACTGCCCTGGGCTGTTAGCTGTGGTGTGCATTACTGCTTGAAAAAAGGAAAAAAATAGACCTCCGCACACACTCACGCACACCCCCTCAAAGGTTTGGCCTTTTAGCCATATCATCAAAACAGCAGTTGAACTCCTCACTGCTCCTCCTCTCCTCCAATCAACTCCATCTGGCCAACTCAGCAGTGTGTCTTCTCAGCAACTCACCAGGTGATAGAGGGCAAGAGAACCTTTCCTTTTTTTCCCGTTCTCTTCTCTCCTCCTTTTTGTTGCAGGTCTCTCTATCCTCATCAAAGGAAGCCCTCCACAGCGTGCCTATCTGGCTCTACAGCAGACACCTGGCTACCCAGAATCCCCTGTTCCCCTTCTGACATCACAAGCTGCTAAAGCGGTAAAAAAATAGTGGTCTCGGAGGAGTCACTATTCAGCATCCTCTTTTTCTTTTCTCCCTCCCCTCCCCTCCTCTACGCTCCTCTTTCCTTTACTCTCCTCTCCCCTCCTCTCCTTTCTGATTGGTGAGGACAGACTCTCAAGGTCGGCTCGGGGCTAGTTCCAGGAGAAGGAAAATCAAACATGATTAGAGGCGATCCAGGGCCCAGCCAGGGGAGGCCTGCGTTGGACAGGCCGGTGTTCAGGAGGGGCGTGATGGAGATCAATGATGCTTCATCCGTCTCAAACGGTCGTCTGGTTGAGCTGAGCAGAGGTGGTGTTTGTTGATGGGATTAGTGCCTCAGCTGAAGGGGAGAATGATGACAGGTACGGGCCAAGGAAGGACTCTCCTGGGAGGAGGAGGCCTCACTTTGTAAACACTGCACTCTGGCTCCCACTCTCTGACAGTTGGGTGGGGCTGGCTGGATGGCTTGCTGGTTGGATGATTGACTGCAAAGCTGACTGACTAATCGACTGCTACTCACTGACTAACTGTTACTTATTGAATGACTGTCTGACGGACTATCTGACTGTAACTTAGAGTACTGACTGACTGTTACATACTGACTGTTTCTGAATGACTGACTGATCGACTGATTTACTCAACCTGTCTATCTTTCAGATCAGTGACTGAGTGGCTTAACGGCTGGCTAACTGACTGACAGTTGGCGACTGACTGGTTCGCTGTATTGGTTTATTCTTACAGTAACTGGCTGGTTAACTGAATGACTGTTGCTGATCCTAACAGACAGCAGGAGAGCTAATTAGCACAGCTCCAGCCATAGCCATGACACAGGAATTTACATGACTGGCAGGACAGCCAGTGAGGAGCCATGATACCAGAATATATATATATATATATGTATATATATATATATATATATATATATATATATATATATATATATATATATATATATATATATATATATATATATATATATATATATATATATATATATATATATATATATATATATATATATATATATATATATATATATATATATATATGTAAATAAATGCCATGCAGCCAATGACGAATCTCAGTTCAGCTTGGAGTACAACCTCATCACCATGGAAGCTGTGTAGTCAGGGGTCATGTTTCTCTGACCTTAAAACCCAACAGGAACTGACCACAAACTGCCCCTGAATCTGACCGTGACAGCCCTGGAGGGAATGAGAGGAAGGAATGACGGGAGGGGGCTGGGAGGAGTTGGAGCACGTGATGTCAGAAGGGGAGCAGTGGGATGAGAGCAGGGGGGTGGAAGGGGATGACAGGAGGGGCTAGGAGGCTGAGAGATGTGGTAAGAGAAAAAGAGTCTGCTGTAATCTTCCTGTAATCTGCATTTAAAATCCTTAGATAAAATCCTTAGATCTTTTGTCATTTATCCTCAGATAAATCAGAAATAAATGAATGTTTCTGTAAAAGCCATTATTCAATGACTGAACTTAATTAAATATGATCCAGCCCCTTTCATCTTGAAACAAACTGGAGCCATCAGACTTCTTTCAATAATACAACAAATATCCAGTGTGGCGGATATCAGCAAATGAAATCAAATCAAACGTTATTTGTATGGCCCTTTTTATAAGCAATGTCACAAAGGGTTCACCAGTTTACCTGTGCCGGGTTCAAGGCGTGTTACGACAAAGTACCAGGTCCCAATTGTACTTGAACTGCATTTAACAGTGACTGTGTGAGGGTAGCCGTAGTAGGTACTTCCGTACGTAAGTCAAAAGCAGGCATGTGATTGGGACACAGCCCAGTAGAACAACAAACTCATTCTCTGACAGTCTCTTAGATAACTCCTCTGATCACTCATGTTCCTGTCAATAGAAGATATAGACAAGCCTGAGAGAGGGAGGAGAGTGGAGGTCAATAGGACAAGAGGGGAAGTGATTCAGTATTCTGCCATGACAATGATGATCCCTCCCTCCCTCCCTCCCTCCCTCCCTCCCTCCCTCCCTCCCTCCCTCCCTCCCTCCCTCCCTCCCTCCCTCCCTCCCTCCCTCCCTCCCTCCCTCCCTCCCTCCCTCCCTCCCTCCCTCCCTCCCTCCCTCCCTCCCTCCCTCCTTTACTCTCTTCTCCTCCTTCTCCTTCACCCTCTCTTCTCTCCTCCCAAGCCCTCCCCTCCTCCTCTCTCTTCTCCTCCAGGTATGTAATCTGAGGTAGTGTTCCTGAAAGCAGGTTATCCAACTCCACTAGACAGACTGATAGAGATGCAGATTAATACCCCTCTGAAAATGTAACAGTAAGGATATACTCTATCCTGTCGGAAAGCTGAGCCAAGCAATAATCACGTCTGCCTGCCTCTCTGCCTGTTTCTCTGTCTGTGTGTCTTTGCATGTCTGTTGGACTGTCAGATTGTTATGTCTCTATATGTTGCTGTGCTTTCAAATGTGCATTTTATTAAATCCCAAAAACATAAGTGCAAACACACACAGACACACACTCTACCCGTGGGGACTGTTGATAGAGTTCTGGCCAACCCTCATGCTATTTGTCCTTAGGATGTCCTAGTGAAACAGCTGGAGTCAAAGGGAGAGATGGAGAGAGAACAGGGAGAAGAGGGAGAGAGCAAAGGAGAGAGAGGAGAATAAGAAGAGAGGAGCTTCACTTCGGTATTTTACCCAGCGTGCACTCTGTCTGATTCAAGCTCTGTGCTGCACACTGCCCCGACAACCTCACTTAGAAAGCAAACAGATGGGGCAGGAAGAAGGAGAGAGTGTGTGTGTGTGTGTGAACATGTGTGAGAAAGAGAGGAACACAAGGAATGAAGAAAAAAAGAGTGTGTGTGTGTAAGAGAGAGAGAGAGAGAGAGAGAGAGAGAGAGAGAGAGAGAGAGAGAGAGAGAGAGAGAGAGAGAGAAAAAAAAAGAGAGAGAGAGGCACACAGACAGTCAAAAAGTGAGAGAAAGTTCAAAAGAAAGAGCAAGAAAGAGAGAAACATACTTTTCCCAGCATGCAATGCTCCTCAAATAAGCTTTGCTCTACCACATACACAAACACACACAAACGCACACAGACACACACAGACACACACAGACACACACAGACACACACAAAGACCATCTCTGAAAGCACAATCAGATAGACAAAAGGATGAGGGGGGAAGGGAGGGAGGGAAAAAAACAGCTAGATGGAACTCTAATTGGTGCGTTACATCGTGGAGGAGAAAAGGTCTACTCTTTCCCCCTGTCTCCTCCTGTCTGGAGAGCAATCTCCTCTCTATATTACCCCTGATGAGACGGTCTGACCAGGGACCAGAGCTGGATATCTCCCCTCTTTCTTACTAGAAACGGACAACTCACCTATTTCTCTCTCTCTCTCCTTCTCTCTCAGTCCAAATCTCATCTCTTCCTTTCCTCTCTCCTTCTCTCCATCTTTCATCCTCCTTACCTCCCTCCCTGCTACTCTTTCTGTATCTTTCTGCCCCTGCCCCCTTTTCACCCTCTCAAACTCACGCACGCATTTACAGATACGCACACACACACACGCACACACACACACAAAACAAACACTTCAATTTATTTCTAAATGTATGCGTCGAGATTTGTTGGATAGAGATGGAGTCAGACAGATTTGGTTGTATGAACAAGACCTCCCTCAAGATCCCCTTCCACTACCCCTCCTCCCCTCCCTCTCCCTCGCCTCCTCCCTCTCCCCGCCTCCTCCTCACCTGCCCTGCCTCTTTGATCACGTCCTCACCTACAAATTCCATTTCATGGCATGTGTCGAGAGGTTTACTTCAATTATCCTTCGAAGGAAATTATGCTTTTCCTATTGTGTAGAGAGCCCCAGCTTTAGGGAGGGAGGGAGGGAGGGAGGGAGGGAGGGAGGGAGGGAGGCAGGGAGGAAGGGAGGGAGGGAGGGAGGGAGGGAGGGAGGGAGGGAGGGAGGGAGGGAGGGAGGGAGGGAGGGAGGGAGGGAGGGAGGGAGGGAGGGAGGGAGGGAGGGAGGGAGGGAGGGAAGGGAGGGAAGGGAGGGAAGGGAGGGAAGGGAGGGGGCAGGGGAATGAAGCTGTTCTCCCTTCATACCATGACACCTCCCTGTACAGCCAGCATCACCAGAAGCCTTTATCATGGAAATCACTGCTTCAACTCTGCCTCTCACATCTGTGGGTGATGGAAGTTTTGGGCTGGGTGAGTGGAGACAATGGAAGGAGGGGGGTGGGCTTGGGGGGTGGCCTGGGGGGGTGGAGAGGGTATCAGGAGTGGGGGTGAGTGGAGACAATGGAAGGAAGGGGGTGGGCTAGGGGGGTGGTATAGATGGAAGGAGCAGGGGTAAGGTGGGCTGGGGGGGTGTAGAGCGGGTAAGGCGGGAGGTTAGGGGGTTCGGTGGAGAGGGTGTCATCGGGGGGAGGGATGGGGGGTTTAGGGGGGCTAACGGGGGGTGGAGTGAGTGGAAGGAGGGTGGGGGGTGAGGGTAGTTGAGAGGGTTTGGTGAGTGGAGTGGGTGGCGCGCAGGTCTGCATGTGCGTGTGGAATGGAAGACGGGGGCTGGGGGGGGGGGGGGGCGAGGGAAGGGCCGTAGAGGCACAGAGGGTCTCTGACCTCTTGTTACATAAGTCCACAGCGACAGTCCTTCAGTCTCATTCTCCAATCAATTTTCTATCACCACGGCGAAGGAATTCAATTAGACCAGGGCTGCTTTCACAAAGGCGTCGCCACAGAAAGAGACGGAGAAAGCGAGAGAGAGAGAAAGTAAGAGGAAGAGAGGAAGAGAGAGGGCCGGGGAGAAGTGGGTGGAGGGTGTGTGTTTGTGTGTAATTGTGTGCGCGTGTGCGTCGTCTGTGTGTGTGCGTGTGTGACCTTGAGCATGTACTGGGAAGCAGCAACGGAACATGCAGTGCTGCACTTCAGACAAAAGGAAAAAAGATGAAGAGATTCAGTCAGGGGGAGCGAGGGAAGAGAAGGAGAGAAAAGGGGAAGGAGAGGAAGAGAGAGAAAGTGAGAACAGCGTGATGCCAGCTCTCTCTCACGCCAGGTGGTGCCAGGGATCTCAGGATATCGGAGAGAGTTAAGACGAACACTGGGGGGCCTATTTATAGACGGGGCGCGGGGTGGGGGGCGGGGGGTGGGGGGTGGGGGGAGCAGGGGAAGAGCGGGGATGAGGGTTGAGAGGAGAAGGGGGAGGATTTAGGTGTGGGTGGGTGAGGAGGGATGGGGGGACAGGAGACAGGGTGAGAGGAGAGAGGGTGAGAGGACTTAAGTCAGTGTGTGTGGGTGTGTGTGTGTGTGTGTGTGTGTAGGGAGGGTCCTGTGGAAGTCAAGAAAAGAGGCTAATCCAGGCAAGCCAGGGACACGAGCACACATACACACAAACACACACACACACACACACACACACACACACACATAAACACCCTATAAGGCACACAGACACTATAAAATACACCATCTTGCACTCAAATTACCAATCTCAGTCACATGGTTTTCAAGTCTGACTTGGCTTTATCACACGATGAAAAAAAAAGTTATCAAGAAACAAAATGAAGAAAACGAGGGAGAGAATATTTTTTGGGGAAAAAAAACATGGGCTTCTTCTCTCGCTTGGCATGGGGGCACATTTCCATCTTGCTCATCGTTATCTGGCGGGAGAGACTCAGAAAAGACACTGGCACCTGAAATTGAGTAGCTCTCATCGCATGAAGACACGCTGTAGTGTGATCACTAGATAAGCACAGACACAAGACCCAGCCTGCATCATTTAAAGGAGGAAGAAGAAGAAGAAGAGATTTTTCCTTCTGTCTCTCAGTGGGGCCTCAGTCTGTAGCTGTGTCTCCTCTGAGACTGAGTGACAGAGCTTCCCAAGACAAACAACATCATGCTTAAAGTAGAAGTATCAAAGTACTTTGATTTCTTATAAAGCCGTCACTGTTATGCACTCAATGGGCACATTTCAGGTGCACTGCCAATTGTGTGGACAAAGATCAATATTATGAACATATAATAAGCTCACATTCAAAACATTGAACCATTCAAAGTGCACTCTTTTCCCACCTGGATGGCTGTGTGTGGAAGATACCCAGACACAGTTAGATGATCAATCTTAATTCTCATCTGATCAAGATCTGATCAAGATAGTAATATCCAAGTAAACATTTCATGGGTGTCTTCAGAAGTCTTCTTCTACTCTTTCCCCTTCATCACATCCCCCTTTCATTGCCTTCTACCTCTCGCAGCTCTCCTCATCACATCCCTCTCTCTCTCTCTCTCTCTCTCTCCCTCTCTCCCTCTCTCTACCTCTCTCTACCTCTTGCTCTCTTCCTCTCTCCTTCTCTTCCTCCTCTCTTCCAGGAGCTGTTTACTCCGACTGGATCTGTACGCTTGCCCAGGAGACAAGCACTGAAGACCATGTATTTACATTGTATGCATGTGTGTTTGCCTGCCTGTTTGCCTTGCCATCTGCCTGTTTGCTTACTTTTATTAACCTGCCTGCCTGCCTGCCTGCCTGCCTGCCTGCCTGCCTGCCTGCCTGCCTGCCTGCCTGCCTGCCTGCCTGCCTGCCTGCCTGCCTGCCTGCCTGCCTGTCTGTCTGTCTGTCTGTCTGTCTGTCTGTCTGTCTGTCTGTCTGTCTGCTCTCCAACCAGAATGCCTTGATGTGCAGTGGCAAGAAATGCATACACCCGCACCCATACATACACACAGCTATCCTCTGGCTCTCTATCCACTTACTGCCATATAGTCCTAGAGTTGGTTACTATCCCATAATAATTCACCTGGTCTCATTTACCACTGCTCCCAGGAAGGACACAGAAAAAGGACAGGGCTGTTTCTGTGTGTGTGTGTATATATGAATCTGTTTGTGTTTGTTTGTGTGTGTGTGTGCGTGTGTGAGAGCCTCTGTAACCACAAACTCCTTGTTAAGTTGTTATCCTCCCTCCCTGCCTCTGTCACCCATCTTCTAAAGTGCACCCCTATCTAGGCAGGCCAGACTAGTGGTTTGGATTGGAGCTTGTCCTCCCCTACCCCTGCTATCCTCCAGGCTCCATCTATTATCTGGAAGAGAAGGCTACTGTCTGGCGCCATTAACCTCTCTCTGGACAGGGATAATAGCTGGAGTAAACACAATCTCCTATCCTAAAAGATAGACACGTTCCAGCATCAAATCATCCTGTCTGTACCCCTGTCTCTGTGCATGTTTTGCACCTGCCATCTTCTGGTGTTTCTTTGCATTTGTTTAAGTGTGTGTGTGTGTGTGTGTGTGCTGCTCAGCCTGTCATTGTGTCCTAACAATCCTACCTGCCAGTCATCAGACAGCAGTGACGCTGGCCGCCGTCCATCCACATTTAAAGGTCACGCAGACCGTTGCGCAACACTCAATTACAAATGTAATTATGGAAAAATACACAAAGCTTACATTTCTCTTTTTGAGGATGAGTCACCTGACTTCAAAGTCTGTGTGTATAATGGAGATGTTTCACTTTCTCTGACAAATGAGGTAGTTGAAGCACTAAGTAATAACTTCATTAAGAGGAGTGTTGATAGAGACAAGATGGCCGCCGCTAAACACACTCTTTCAGTGGGTTGTGGAATTAAAACGAGTTTGCCTGTTTCTTCACTTTCTTTCTTTCTTTCACACACACACACACACACACACACACACACACACACACACACACACACACACATCTTTCTCTCTTTATCAAACATACACAAACATTCAGTACACATACCGTTTGTGAAGATAATACAGACCAGAATCTTGAGAAGAGACAAAAGAGGTGCTTGTTTCTTTTACTCTTTCTCTCCCTCTCCCTCGAGGAGAGACGTCACAGGTGCATGTCTCTCTCTGTCTCTCTCTCACTCTCTCTCCCACCCCCCACGCCCTGCTCTCTCAGCCCAGGTGTCTGTATCATCAGCTTCTTAATGACTCTGGGTTTGGCTGCTATTGTTCTGAGCTTGACTGTCGCCCGCCATTCCATTAGCCTCCAAAATGAATCTCACAAAAGAATGAGCCACTTTCCTAATGAAGCCACTTAAAATGCAAACTGCACAACACCAAAGTCAGTTCTGGGAGGGAACAAGCTGAAGTATCAACAACAAAATTACAGCCAAAGAAAAGAGATTTTAATTTACCGAGAAAACGAGGAAAACAACAGTAGAGCATCAAAACAAACAAACTGTCTGGGAGAGACAGAGACGGAGAGAGATGGAGACAGTGATGTGGAGAGAATAATAGAGACACATGGAGAGAGAAGGTGAAAGAAAGACAGAATGAGAAAGAAAGAAACAAAGAAAGAGAGAAAGAAAGAATAAGAGAGAAACATAAGGAGAGAGAGAGAGCAAGAGAGACAGAAAGAGAGACACTGAGATAGAGAGAATGAGAAAGACAGAATAATTGACAGCGATAGAGAGAGATAGAGTGAGGGAGAGAGGCCAGTTGAGGTACTTAGAATTTCCATCCTATTGTTGTGGTGGTAATGGATAGAACATATCCTGGTCTCCTGCACTGACAGTCTCCTGTACGGCCGGAGGTCTACTCATGTGAGAAATGATAGTGTGTGTTCGTGTGTGAGTGTACATGTGTGTGCATGTGTGTGTGCGTGCACGTGCATGTGAATGTATGTGTATATGTGTACGTGGAGGTGTGTGGGGGTGCATGTGAGCGTGCTTGTGCCTGACTGTATATGTGGGTACATGAATGTGTATAGTGTGTACCTGTGTGTGTCTATGTGTGTGTGTGTGTGTGTGTGTGTGTGTGCGTTGCCATCCCAGCACTTCATTACACAAGCTGTCATCTTATCCTCAAACACCTGCCGTCCTTCTCAAAAGAAGAGCACGTTTCCTGCAGCTTTCCTCCTTCACCTTCCCCATTACCTCCGTCCTCCATCCATCCATCCATCCCTTCATCCATCCCTTCATCCATCCCTTCATCCATCCATCCCTCCCTTCCTCCCTCCATCCCTCCCTCCCTCCCTTCCTCCCTCCATCCCTCCATCCCTCCTTCTGCCAGCCAGGCCAGGCTTAGAGAGGGCACAATAGTCCTGATCAAATGAGCTTCTGGTCTCATCACAAAGAATGGCTTTTTCCTCCAAATTGAATTGGGGAGAGCGCCACTGCAAGGCCAGTCCAGGTGAAGGTAGCTTCCTGTCAGCGACGGCATGCTGACACAACCAGAGTCCACCACGGCGCCTGGCATTATTAAACAAGGAAGCCCAACACGCTCCATGGAAAGAACAGAAGATTAAAAAGTGCCTCAAACGTAGTCATATATGCAACATTGAAAATGGATGTGATCTACTTAAAAACGTGTGGTTTTGCAGTCGCAGATGTTCCTCATGTGGAAATGCTTTACGTTGGATGGATATGACTTGATTACAGTGCTCCCATTGTGTGTGCTGTGGCAGTTATTAACATCTTCACAGTCCTCACAGTCACATATGGAACAGTAACGAGCCATGGCAATATTCTTGTTCCCATTCCATAGTGTATACTAATGTACAGTATGAAATCTCCCCTGTGTGTGAGTGTGTGAGTGTGTGTGCACGTGTGTGTGTGTGTACGTGGATTTCCATGTGGGCTCGTTTTCTGGTGTGTGTGTGTTGTACCGCACGTGTACGTGTGTGTGTGTGTACGTGGATTTCCATGTGGGCTCGTTTTCTGGTGTGTGTGTGTTGTACAGCACGTGTACGTGTGTGTGTGTGTGTTCATCAGGAGTGTCTATGGGTGTCCAGAGCAGATGGACACACACTTTCACACACTCTCAGCCCCCTGATGGGATCACAACCTATTCTGTCTCATGGGCTGGTCCAGTATCATACCAAGCAGATCACGAGAAGAGCCTGTATGTTCTCTATGTGTGTGTGTGTGTGTGTGTGTGTGTGTGCATGTGTGTGTAGCCTACCCTATTAATTATGAACAAAGGTGAGTGACACACAGTACTTATCAATAATTACATTCATACGCTCTCAACCCTGTCTAGCATCTCCTGATATTATGCCCCGTTAATTATGAATGAAAGATATCATAGAGCACCACAGGCAGATGGGGAAGGGTCTGGGGGGCAACTGGTGAGATGGTACCTCATTACACACACACACACACACATGCGTTCTGTGACGGCCGCTAGAATAACCTCTGTAAACTGCACGTCACAACTCCGCCCTGGCCGGCCTTTTCATTAATGAACCACCTGGTGCACCATGACGCTTGGATGTGGGAGAACACACACACCTGCACATACACCCACACAACACAAACACACACCCACACAGGCACACCGAAAGACTAGCACACACACGAAAAAAGCATGCAGAGACATGCTGAAATGCGCGTCCACACACGGGCGTCCGCACACACTGTGAAATGTCCGTAGCGCTCCAACGCGTCGTGTGGTAACAGTTAATTCCTCTGCCTCAAACCTCGCCTGTTGTCTTGAAGGGTTCTCAAGCCCACCGGTCTTTAAAACTCAAGGGAGTATGACACTGCTGAGGGCTGCAGTCTCACTTCATTTGACGGGTAAACACCAGAGAAGATAGGAGGGAGAGGAAGATGGAGAGAGGAAGGGAGGGAGGATGGGAGGGAGAGAGGGAGAATGAGAGAGGGAGAGAGAGAGAGAGAGAGAGAGAGAGAGAGAGAGAGAGAGAGAGAGAGAGAGAGAGAGAGAGAGAGAGAGAGAGAGAGAAAAGCTCCACTCTCTGGCTTGCTACTCAAAACAGCTTTAATTTCACAACTGACTGCCTGAAGGGCCCAGGCCCACACAGCTGAATAAAGAAATAAACAAACAAATATTAATAAAAAACTGAAATTAAAACAAGAAATCAAGAGGAAAAACTATTGTGCTATTTAGGACAGGAGAGGTTCCTGAGGCAGGGCTTCTGGAGAATACTGACGAGAAAATATGTAATGTTAAAACAGAGAGAGAGAGAGAGAGAGAGAGAGAGAGAGAGAGAGAGAGAGAGAGAGAGAGAGAGAGAGAGAGAGAGAGAGAGAGAGAGAGAGAGAGAGAGAGAGAGAGAGAGAGAGAGAGAGAGAGAGAGAGAGAGAGAGAGAGAGAGACAGAGAGACAGAGAGACATGCCAGTCCTTTCATGTGCTAATCTTATTCCTGACAGACAGGGACTCCCAGTTTGTAAGACACCGTAATGCAAACACACCGAAAGCAGAAACATTGTGACTGCAGAAGGTGGACCTGTGGGAAGTACCACCTGCCTCCTGCCTCCTGCCTCCTCCTCTCCTTTTCTTCATCCTCTTTCTCCTGTATGTCTGTCTACCAGCCTACCTCCCAGCAGTTAGTCAGGCAGCACATTCACGAGTTTTCTTTGTAACTTTAAGAACTGCAAGCCTGAACACCCCCCCCACACAAACACACACACACACACACAGACAAACACACACACACACACCTAATATACACTGTGTTTCATTAGGGGCTCTTGGCCCTGTCTGTGATGTCATTTGCAGACTTCAGTGCAATTAGCAGCTGATTGGTTACTGTTCTGTATCAATTATTCTTTGTGATTGGCTGTTGGCATGCAGAGCGAAGATCAGAACAGTGAAGAGTAAAGGTCACTACCTCTGGGATGAAGAATGCTATCACTAATAGATTACACACACACACACACACACACAGTGTCAAGCAAATACGCACACACCATACTAACCACTTACGCACACACACAGTACTTACCTCACACAAACACACTGACACACACAGTAGCAAGCCAGACTCTCCCTCTCTCTCTCCTCTCAGCTGTAATGAGTTAAATTGAGACATTGTAGCCTCTTCAACCTTACACTTCCCCCTTGTGTGTCCCCGGAGACCTGACACCAACTCAGTATTCCCCCCCCGCACACACACACACTCACACACAGACACACACACAGACACACACACAGACACACACACTCACACACTCACACGTTCCACCAAGGCTGGCTGGCCCAGCAGACAGACCACCATATCACAGTCCAACACAACCAGGCACAACATTTCCTCCTCCTCACTAAACCTCGCCATCTTGGCTGGACCATCGCCCTTCCCCAGGTGTGTGCGTGTGTGTGTGTGTGCCTACACCAGGATTTTAACTGATTTTATGGGTTTCATCTTTGTAATAGAGCAACTATACATTAACTAGTACTTGTTCCGGGAGTACAACGGTACTCAGGAATGATTTGCTGGATCTGATGTTAGTTTCCTCCAGGATCACAAATGACTCTTATTGAGAGACTTGTTGCTCTTGATGGTTAGTTGTAATTGATTTTAAATGATTGTACTCTCTGCAAAATATATTATTGTTGCTTTTTCTACAGGTATACTCTTGCACTTTTGAGGTTCATGGTGTTTAATTGTAACTTGTTTAACTGCGTGCTGTTGTGGTTCTGGCCTTTGACACTTATTTGTTTTTTCACAATGTATGCTTCATGTTTAGGCTACCCGCAATGTTTGGGGCCATAGTGTTGTTATGATCAGTGATCTATGCACTTTTGTAAAGCTCTCTCTTGGAAGTCACTTTGGATAAAAGCGTAATGCATAAATGTACCTGCGACAGATATTTAAGGTCCTTAAAAAAGCGCCAGTTTTAAACATAACTGCCGTTTCTACATTGTGACTTATGCTGTCACACTGTCCCTGTGAGTTTACAAGCAGAGCAGAGTTTAATCAACCTTCTCACCCCACTAAACTAAATTGTTTGTTCATTTAGCTTTCATCCAAACAAATATATACAGGGGGAATTTACACCTGCAACCTCTAGATCTGTTGTCAAATCCTCTATAACTGAACTGAGCTGAGAAGTGGCTACTTAGTACTCTAAAATTCTAATAGAAATATGCACTTCTGATACTCTTCTGCAGTACTTTCTACATGCACTACTTCTCTATTGATTTGAATAAAAACGTTCAAGTTTGTTTATTTATTTTGATCAAATCTAAATACTGCATTAATCCCACTACACACAACATTGTACACTCCTGTTACCTTAACCTTAGGGCTAATGTATCTTGGAATCCAAGCTAGTCTTGCTAACCAACATTAGGATCAAAGACGTTTGTAGAAGATGTAAATGTGTTAAGTGGAAACTCTGTGAGCGGGTGAACCTCGATGTGGTGAAGGTGGAAAAACATATTTCTCTTCCTGCTGCCTAATTAAGTAAAGATGGTTAGCATCGAGGGAATGAACTGAACAGCTGCTAGCTCGTCCAGGTGTGTGTGTGTGTGTGTGTGCGTGATTGTGTACGGTGTGTGTGTGTGTTTCCCGGTAATGAATAACCACCAACAGAACTTTGAACTGCAATGATGAGCTTACGCAACATGTTAGAAAACAACGTGCAGGACCAGGTAATTAGAGAGCAAGGACATTGTCTTCATTTCACTACGAGAGCAGCTTTGTCTGGATGCTGTCTGCATGATGACACGCTTGACGTTCATGAGGGGAAGCATTTGAACTCAAATCAGCATTAATAACACAAGTTATTAATATCCTGGAAACTTCTGTCACTCACAGACTGCTCGTTACAATTATTTGTTTAGTCAGTGAATCAGCAAAAAAGTCAACCCAAAAGCAGTTTTTTTCTTCCAAAATGCGCTGTATTTGGACTGCATCCACAAAGCTTGAGTCCATTATTAAGGGTACACCAATGATAGTAGTAGTAAAATCAGCTCGTGAATGAAGGACACAAAACTGAAGTTTCGACCACATTGTCTCCACAGTGCTGTGTTAAACCTCCAGCTCCTATCCACAGCCTATATGAAGGGGAGTGTTATATTGAGTTTAGTTTAGCAGACTAAATAATTTAAGCCTGCCTGTTTCATTGCTTACATGATGAAGGCGCCTAATTTGTCTCCACTAGTAAAGATACAGAGGCAGGGCTACCCTCATTGCACAGACACACACATCAGCATGCATTTACAAGCACACACACCCTCAAAGCAGCAATCAGCACACATGCACAAGCATACACACACCGGCACACATGTACAAGATTACACCAACACGGTTTCCATCATGCACACACACACATGCATATACACACCAGCCCCAGGCTCAGACATCTCCTTGGCTAACAGTGTCACATATTTCATTGTGTCTGTATGTCACTCTCCATAGTGTGGATAGTTCATGAGGAACACAGAGTTCTCATGAACTAGGCCTCAGTACTCAGGCATCTTATGGCATGGTTTCTTTATTCTGTAGCCTGTACAGTACACATGGACTCCAGTTAGATTGAGTTGTTCTGGATTTACAGTCCAATGATGATCATTCATGAATGCACAGTCCGCCGGCTCCTCCAATTGGCATAGAGACAATCCACAACAATATCTGCGGCATGTTGCCGAGCCGATCAGATTACAAATGGATGGGGGGGGAGGGGGGGGACGACAAAAGCTGAGGAATGGATGAAAGAGAGAAACGCTGCACGGTTCCTGCCAGCACGGTCTGAACATGTCGATCCCAAAAAGCTGGGATCGATTGTTTTTTTTTCTGGCAGCGAGCTCAAGAGCACAGCATGAAGGGGATGGGGAGTGTGAGAATGCCACTCCGTATGACCTATTTAATCTGTCTAAATATACTGTTGAGGAGAAGCCTTCTCCTCTCTGCGCTGGCTAATCACTGCAAGCCTCTTTGATGGAGCTGAGAGTCGGAGAGCCCTCCACTCAGGAACAGAAACGGCTAATGTTCCTTGCTTCTTTTTTCTGTCACAATAAAAGCATTTCAACATGGAGAGACACCTCTCAAACGTACACCGACGCCCGTCGCGGCCCCCCTAGCACTCGTTCACTCTCGTCCATTTTCCTTATCTCTCCTACCCTCCTTCTTTCCCTCCTTCCTTTGTTCCGACATACCTTCCTTCCCTCCCTCTCCTATATGTCTGTAGTCTTCTTCTAAGACTTTACACACACAAATACAGCACTCACATGCTGGAGCAGACAGCAGAGGAGCAGAATGGACAAGATAACGTGTGTGTGTAGTTGTGTGTGCGTGTGCTTGTACATGACTGCTGGTGTGCGTGTGTGTATACGTGTGCTTGTATTGTCTGTTCATTAATGTGTGTACTGGTGTGTGTTGTGGTCTCACACCCTCGTGTGTCATAGACACAGTCTAATTTGGGCCGGGGCTGTTTCCTGGAAGACTTCCTCCCCAGGACTGTCAGACAGGAGTGGTTATAAGGGGGAACACGGTCGTCGTCCCCCCCCCCCCCCCCCCAGGAGTTTCGGAGACAACTATTGATGAAGGGGGGGACATAGCTCTGCTAGAGAACCCCGAGCCACACAGCCAGGCTTCAAAGGTTACACTATATCTTGACAATCACTATTGGATGTCGCGGTGGCCAGGGGCACTGCATCAACAGCCAGAGATAATGACATTATCTCAGATCAGAGCCTTGCCACCGGAAGCTTCCAGATTCCACGCACTCATTCCTGCTCCAGGATAACTTTTGACACTGTTTGTGTCCATCTTTATTTGCTCCTTATCCTTCTCTCACCCTGCACTGGAACACGCTAATGAGAGGACCTGGCAGTCATAAGACTGTTGTGCATCTGTGCTTGTGTGAAGCTGTTAAACCCAATTTTGCTGTTTGTCTTGAGGCTTGATGCAGAGTTTAGACGTTGTAGCTGTTAGCTGGAGAAAGGGCTGACAAATTGTTGTGGGGTGTGGTGCATGGACAAACACGCTAGCTTACGCTTCACCCAATGAATGGAGAGCAGAAATAAGACACCAGTGCTAGCGTTGCAGATGTGTTCTCTAGTCTGCAACTATTTAGGCTTGTGCTTTTCTAAGATACGTATTTTGTATTTTTCATTATGGATTTCACATTTTTCGAGTGAAATGTGACAGGAAAGACAGAGAGAGAGAGAGAGAGAGAGAGAGAGAGAGAGAGAGAGAGAGAGAGAGAGAGAGAGAGAGAGAGAGAGAGAGAGAGAGAGCGAGAGAGAGAGAGAGAGAGAGAGAGAGAGAGAGAGAGAGAGAGAGAGAGAGAGAGAGAGAGAGAGAGAGAGAGAGAGAGAGAGGAAGATATGCAGCAAAGAGCCACAGCTGGATTCAAACCCATGACACTGCCATAAGGCCTCAGCCTACATGCACGCCATATCTGGTGAACTACCGGATCACCCCTTGTGTTTTCTGACGGTAAATAAATACAAAGTGTGACTATAACAGACTGGGTAACCAGAGGCAGCTCTGGGCTCCAGGTGGGTGAATGTATGCCGAAGAGAGAGTCCTTTTCACTACGCTCACAGGTTATTTGGGGGTATACAACAATAACGAAAAAGGGATAAAATCCCACCATCCCAGATAAACTTCGGATAGAAGAATGATCTGTTCCCAAGGCGTTATCTGTATCCAAATAACGTAAGCCTGTTCTTCTTTGCGTGCATCCTTAACGGATGTGTAGACTGTAACTGGATTTATGCTGTATATTGGGTTCCTGTTTGACAAGCCTTAGTTATGATGCAAAATGTTTTCTTCAACCTTTCAACGACTGAAAAAAACAACTGTACTCCATTTTACCTCCCGAAGACGAACATATTCTATTTGTCTCCCGTCTTCATTCCATCCATCCTCTTACTCTAACAAAGCACAAACAATGACTCATTCCTTAACAGAGACAAATTTGCTGGAAACAATCATGCTGAAGGCTCCTTTTTCTTTTTTGTTGGCGGTTGACATATCGTTGAGAAAAAAAGAAAAAATAGAGCATTACGCTCAAGTCGGAAAAGAAAGATTTCTGGGGAGCGTCAATCAGTGTTGCTTTGCAGTGTGTTACTTGTGTCTGTCATGGGGTATGACTGTAAGTCAGATGATAAGGGGGGAAAAACAGCCAGAGGGAAGAACTACAACTGTTCCAGAAGCTTCCGCCGAGTGTTACCGGGCAGAAAAAAAACACTGTGCTGTTTTGATTTTTTTTGCGCCATGTTAACGCTGTTGTTTCCCCCTGTCGTTTCAGGATGAGCCATATCTCTTTGTGGGGTTTGACCCAGAGATGGGAAACGTGCTTTGAATTGCAGAAGAATGAATCAGAAGTATTCTGTGGAGGACCTGAGGGGGAGGGGAGGATGCAACAGCATCTCTGGGCTTTGATATGATGAACAATATCTCTTCCATCATCGAACTCCAGCTTTGCAAAATCCCCATTCAAGTAATTGTTTCATTAGTATTCATCTAAGCTCTTTGATCAAGGACCGAGCCCTCTTCAGGTCTTCCTGTAGAGTTAGGAGCCAAATGTTCCCTGTGCTATCGTGTGAGAAGCCCTTTTAGCCTGCACACGCACACCAGGGAGAGTGGAAGCAGAGTGATGAGGGGATGAGGAGCAGAGTAGAAAAGGAGGGGGGATGGATGAGAGGGGGAAGGAAGGATAGGGAAGGACGAGGGTCAGGATGGCGTTTAGGAAAGGTGGTAAGCTGTCAAAGGAGACACTTAATTAGTGTAAGTTCTCAACCTGGAGAACTGTAGGCTTCTCATGACACCTGCTAGCCAAATTAGAGAGTTTGTCTCCAGTCCTCAGAGACCTATCGTGTTGCAGGGTTTTTCCTTAACATGACCAATCAGGTCACTGATGCACCTAAGAGCACACAGGAGCACCAGTGAGACACCGGGGAGAGAAGACGAGGAGGAGAAGAAGAAGAAGAGAGGAGGAGGAGGTAGAGGTGGACAGCCACCACACACTTCAAGACCTCAAGGTCATGAGATTTCAATCTGATGTAGATTGGAGAGAAGGAGGGTTCCTCTTCATGCTCCTCCCCAGAGCCCTCTAGCTCGGTTCATCTATGAACACCCCACTCCCTCTTGGTCAATAACCCCTAACGCTCAATCGTCTCTCGCCTCCCCCACCCTCCTACCATGCCATCCCTCTCCTCATGCCCCCAATTGCTGTTCAGGTGTGACAAAATCATTGCTCTCCCAATTCTCCCTGGGCCCCTGCCCCTCCACTCCCACCCAACTCTGACGGCCCCCCACCCCCATCCCATCCCTGGGCGCCGCCCTCAGAGATGCCAGGGAGAGAGAGGGAGAGACAAGGAGAGACAGAGAGGGAGGGAGAGACAATGAGAGAGGGAGGGAGAGACAAGGAGAGACAATGAGAAAGGGAGGGAGAGAGAGAGAGAGAGAGAGAGAGAGAGAGAGAGAGACACGCCTGGGTGTACAGCTTTACAATCTCCATCCATCTTCCTGCTTTAGAGGAGGGCAGGATGGCTCGGCTCTCCTCCCTTGATGCGGACTCCTACCCCGCACAGCCTGATAGGAAACGCTTCATTACAGAGAGGAAGAGGAGGAGAGATGGGATTGGCCGGGCCGAGAGCAGTCAACGGCTCATTTGCATTGTGGCTTTTTAGTTTTTTGCGATTTCTTTTGTTTCTTCTTTTTATCTCAAAGAGGAGACAAAGTAGATGCAGAAAGAGTGCAGTGTGTGTGTGTGTGTGTGTGAGAGAGAGAAAAGAGAGAGAGAGAGAGAGAGAGAGAGAGAGAGAGAGAGAGAGAGAGAGAGACAGAGAGAGAGAGAGAGAGAGAGAGAGAGAGATGAGCAGAAGCAGAAGCAGAAGCAGAAGCAGGCTGGTTTATAGCAGTCTCTGGTTAAGTACTTTCAGAGCAGCACTAATAGTGCTTTGCTACTGCAAATACTCTGCAGGCCAGAGCACACCATGACAGGCAAGGACAGAGCAGGACAACATATCCTTCTGTTGCACAGCATTGAAGCTCCTCTCCTCTCTCTGTTCCTCCATTCCCTCCTCTCCTCTTTCCATTCTTTTTCCAGCTCTTCAGAGGAAAAATGCTGGACACCCATATACTTTTCATACGAACAGACTCCCTGGCTTGGTTATGACATCACTGGACAAGGAACGAGAATAGCTTGAGTTCGAGCACAAACAGTTCAAAGGCACATACCACCCAGGCAGAGTGGGGTCGTGGCCAGTGTAACAGAGGTGGTTTGAGGATGCCGGTTTGCATAACAGGCAACGGTACAGGCAGACCTAGCAACAGCATAGCAACATCACATGAACATGCTTATAGGTGCTATTCTGGTCTAAGATTGAGGGAGAACATTGATGTATCCATGATAGTGAAAGTATTGCTCGCATCCCTTGGCGAAACTAGGGACTGTTCTGAAGGATAAGCGGTCCTAAAAGACTGGAGCAGGAATGAAAATGTCAACAGGTTGCATCATCATTTTCCTGACATTCAAAGAGGTTCTTTCCATGTTTCTCCTCCAACACCCCCCCCCCTGCCCCGCCTTTCCTCACTGCCCTCTGTCAATTTCCTTTATTTCCTCTTGTCCTTCGTTGTCTGTTTCTCTCTCATCCTCCATCTCACTCTCTCATTCCATCTCTCTCTTCTCCAATAACTGAAACAAGATGGCGGATGCACAGACGTTAAAAGCCTGTCCTAAGTGATAAAACAATCTTCCCTTTCCCCCCAGATTGCAGTCCGGAAACTCCTCCTTTCTTCATGGCTGCACAACTAAGCCATGTGAATGTGTTCAATTAAAATGTGTATTTCATCTCATGTCCTGACTTGGCCTGCACTGCCTTCCGGCTCCATAATCAAACCAGCAGTTAATGCTTATCACATTCAGTTTTAATATCTGGACAGTAGTTATGCTTATCATATTCAGTCCTAATATCCAGGCAGTGGTTATGCCATCAGTTCTAAGTCATTACGTCTGACCTGGTCTCATTCACTCAATTAGAGGCTCATTAGACTTCATTACCCATCTACAGTGGCCCTGACAACAGGCTGCTGGAGGCTTTAGACTCACACACAATAACAGCCCTGGATCCCTCAGCAGGGAAGCAGACAGTGCACACCTAGACCTCTGTTGGTGAACAGTTGGGGAATAGGACACATACATGGTTTTGTTTTATAGTCTTTTTAAAAAGTAAAAAAATTGAGCTGCTGGTAGATTAAAACAAATCTCAAGCTTCAAGCCTCAACCCCAGCCTCAACCCCAGCCTCAACCCCAGCCTCAACCCTAGCCTCAACCCCAGCATCAACCCTAGTCTCAACTCTAGTCACCACAAACATGACAGGTTGATGAGGTTTAAACATCCCTGCTGAATGGCAGGGCTTGGTCCAGATGCAAGGAGCGGTGGTTTAGCCAGATCCTTAGCATACTGTCAACGCAACAGGGATGAATGCAGACTAACTGCCAAACCAGCAGTGTAATCTACAGGATTACACTGACTACATGCTGGATTTAGGAGAGAGTTACCAGCGCGCTGCTGAACAAGATGAGACAGGAAGCGAGGACAGAGGCAGCTACTGTTTGAAGGTGAGGCCAAGTAGAAAAAAAACAGTTTTTCAATGATAGAATTGACTGAGTAATGACCAAATTAAAAATTATAATTTTGTTCTCTCTTTTTCTTTCTTTCTTTCTTTCTTTCTCAAACAGACACCCACATACACACACACACACATACATGCAACGCAGACTATTTAGTGGGATTATAATAACATAAAGATATAGCCGTCTTGTGTATTCTGCATAATTTCATACGGTGGTATTACCACAGAGAGTGTGCAAACGTCGCTCCCTGCGGCTCTAAGTATCTTAGAATGCAAATGAACCGTTCCCTCCACTAATGGCTGCATTCAGAGAATATCAATTACAATTCCACTGTTTGCTAGCTAAACCTTATTGCTTTCACAGTGTAAACTCTGTGCTTGGTGGCTGAGAATGGCATAAGGCTCCAGTTAACAAGGTTTCTGCTGTCTCAGACAAGAACACATCTGGCGGCAACTTACACGTAAATAATAATGGAGCTCTTGATTTCAATTACCTGTGTAATTGTTTAGATTTGAAAAAAAAACAATACAAAAAAACGTTCCTGTTGAAACGCATAGATGGGAGATTGCATGCTGTGAGAGGTAAAGTATTATTTTCCTCAAATTAATATCATGCTGTGTGGTATCGCTGAGCTCAACGGATCAGTTTGGATTCACAGTTGGACATCTGAAGCACAACGTGTTGGTCATCAAAATTCATGTCAGGTCAAACCAGCTCTGATGCTTCTGATAGGATACTGTTATACCCATCTTCTTAGTCTTGTCCATCCAGGGTATTGGCATGTAGTCAGAACAACACATGCCACACACAAACACACACACACAAATACATACATATGCACACACACACACACACACACACTTACTACAAGGTATACACGCATCTTTCAAAGACATAAAAACACCCATAAATCATGTGAACAATATGTGCACTTGTCTGACAGTAATAACAAATTCCCAGTGTGAACACATCTCCACACAGTCACCTGACTCCCATCACCTAGCAGCCATCACCTGGTGCCCATTTCCTAGCGCCAGTCCTCCAGCTAGTGGGTGTGATGGATGACCCGGAGTTTGATGCTGTCAGCTCGTGATTGGTGGAGCCCTGTCACCTGTCACCCACGCCTGAGAAGTTCCATCCGCATGTTTTCTCCCCCACTAAAGAAGGTCTCCCCCGGCAACGCCTTAAGAAATGCAGAGGTTGTCGTAGCGGTAAATCTGATTGGAAGCCATCAGTCAGTGTCTGGAGCAGAAGTACAGGCCAACAGGAGGCCTCCAGCGCACAAGTAACGCCACTCAAGAGCGGCCACATGACATGTGTCGTGATAACAACACTATATCCAAAGAAAGAGACCGGAGGGATTTGAACCTGCAGCCTTCTCCACCGCACAGCTGTAACCATCTCCCTGATATACTGCTTGGGTCTTGTCTGTCGTGAATTATTTAACTACAGAGACTACTGCTGTTTTATTTGCCTTCTGTGGTTAAATACATGAGAAAAATGACTCAGTAAAGTAGTCATCCATCCATCGTGGCTGGTCATGTCCCTGTTAGACCCAGTTCCCTGTGAAGCAGCTTTCCTCAGCCTGAGGTTTAGGTAGTATTACATACAGGTTCAGACAGTATTGTTGTTGGATAGCGGACACACATAAGCACACATACACTCACATGCAGACACACGCGCACATACAGACATAGACACAGGCATACACACACACACACACATGCATATACACACGTGCAGTATACATACACACACACACACACATACACACACAGACATAGACACAAGCATACACACACACACATAAAATATATGTAGCCGAGCTATGAATAGGTGTTACATCTGTATGGAATTTACACAAACAGCTCCATCTGCCTCTGGTGGGAACACAGGTAAGATGAGAGGGAGGGGGAGAGCTGTTAGAAGAGAAAGATATAGTACAGGAGAGAGAGAGAGAGAGAGAGAGAGAGAGAGAGAGGGGGGGGGGGAGCAAAGGTGAGCAAGAGAGAGAGACAGAGAGGGGGGTGAGGAGAAGAGAGAGCGAGGGTGATGAAGAGAGAGAGAGAGAGAGAGAGAGAGAGAGAGAGAGAGAGAGAGAGAGAGAGAGAGAGAGAGAGAGAGAGAGAGAGAGAGAGAGAGAGAGAGAGAGAGAGAGAGAGAAGGTGAGGAAAAGAGATAAAGAAAAGACAGTGATAAAATAAGATATAGCCTAGAGAAAAAATAGAAATCGAGAGACATTGGATGAGAATTGGGCAACAGGGAGAGACTGTCACTGGGGGAAGAGGAGGATGTGAATACTGAGCAGCAGAGAGTCGACTCCCCCAGGTCTCCAGGATGGTGATGCTGGCGTGATGTTCCAGTGTTAGCATCACTAGCCTCCTCCCCAGCGGAACAGCATGATACGGCACCCTGCTATCTTAAGCCTCCCGCAAGCTCCCTGCCTGGAAAGCAATTTGGCTAGGGGTCGTTGAGTCATGCCAAACTGTCAAATGTGAGAGTCCATCTATCTCCCCTCCCTCAAATCCCTACCTCTCTCTGTCTGTCTGTCTGTCTGTCTGTCTGTCTGTCTGTCTGTCTGTCTGTCTGTCTCTCTGCCACTTTGTCTCTCTCCCTGTCTCTCTCTCTCGTCCTGTCTCTCTCTCTGATTTTTTCTGTATCTCTCTTCCTTCTTATCATCTTCTATCATCTTGCTCTTTATAAAGTAGCAGGCATGTGACTGGAGGTGTTACAGGAATATGCAGCCAGTTCTGTGTGTTCTAATGGGATCCATCTAACGGGATGTAGTAGCCATCTTCCTAGCAAGAACAGAGACCCCAGCCAGGCTAGTACATTAAGTATACCAGAGCATCTTCTGGAAAGCATGGTTTCAGACAGTTGAACCTTGTAGCTAAGATGGGGTAACTTTGCGTTGTGCCTGGTAAAAATAAAGCGCTCTTTGACAGTAACTGAAAAGTAACCAAAATACAATAAGAATAATGTACTTCTGATCCTTGATTGTCCACTGTACTTACACACACTATTTGTCTGTCGCCTGGGAGAAAAGTTTCTGTTCAAGAAACAAAATGTAAACTTTAATAAACTGTAAAAAAGTGTTTTTATGTATTTTTAATTGCAGGGACTATGTCAAAACAAACCTGTCAGAAGGCGATGGTCCTTATTAAACAACAATGGTACATGAAGAGGGAAAGGCTAGAGGAAGCTACAGGAAAGACTACAGGAAGAAGGAACGTGAAGCTAATGGAAAGCCTACATGAAGTAGGAAAGCTAGCCAGGGCATTGGGGTTGCACAGTTTAAAGGGTGATGAAGAGTTGGAACAGCGCCCCCTCTAGTAAAAAACTTGGTACTGAGGCTGTCTGGAGTCAGGCAGTCTGGAGTGAGACATTCTATGGGAGACTGTCTTCCTCAGACCATCCAGAAGTGGACAGAGGGTATCTGAGGTGACAAGCTCAAGGGGGTGGGGATTTGGGTCAGGGTGGGCCCAGAGGAGAAGAGGCCTGTTTGGATTGTCCCGTCCTTTCAGTTGTGGCCTGGGCTTGGGGGAGGAGGAAGGGAGTGGTCCAGCTGGACCAGGCTGCTGGGCCACAGATGACAGAACCACACACAGAGAGAGAGCAAACAGACGTTGTCTCATCTCGGGGAACTGTCAAGCAGCATGTGTGAAGAGGGTCCAGGCTCTCCAGCTGAAAGGCGTCCTCAAAGACAGAGCTGGGGGAGCATGACGAGCCGGCATCTTTGTAGCATTTTGAGGAGGCACTGCTACCTCTGTGATGATGGGTTTCTTTTTCCTTCTACAAACTATTCCTAGTCTGTCTCTTTCTCTTGCTTTTCCCTCTCTCTCTCTCTCTCTCTCTCTCTCTCTCTCTCTCTCTCTCTCTCTCTCTCTCTCTCTCTCTCTCTCTGTCCTCATCCCCCTCCCTCCCGTCATTTTATTGAGTGTTGTGTACAAGAAGCAAATTAACTGAACGATCGTTAGTAGACATGCAGCAGTGGAATTGACTGGATGTTTTCCAGACACACACAGAAAGAGATGGAGAGAGCATCTTATTAGGCAACACCTTGAGAATGTGTAAAGATATTTTAATTTTCACCTTGAACATCTCTGAATAGGTCATGCCAGGCACACCTGCTCCACAGCAAATGTTTTACCTCAGAAGGCTGTCTAGGGCTCTGAATAACTTTCTCCAGATTATTTTACCACAGAATGTGGAATGTTCCGGGCACTCTACACAAGCTGCATTTCGTCTTGGTGGTAGAGGTAGCATTCTGACACTAGCATCACCAATTACATCTCTCTTGGCATATCACTGGCCTGGGGCTACAGTTAAACGCAAATGTTCTAGAACGTTTTCATCATTCCGCTGTGGGGGTTGTCCCCCCGTGGAGCGGCCTATCAGAAGAACTCACGTCCCCTAGGTAACCATGTTCCAAAATGCCTACCGTTCGTTCACGTTTCACGTCTCCATTAAACAACCAATGAGATGTCTTCATCGGCCCAGACACATTGTATGTACATCATGCTGAGGCCATTTGAGATGCATGGTGTGCGTCGTAGTGAATATGCAGCGCTTTGGCGGGAAACGCAGGTTTGGTGGGAGGTACAGTATAAAACGACTTGGAGCAGAAAAGGGGGGGGCAGGGTGTTACGGTGGCTTCTGTTGAGGGGCTGAGGGAGGATTAAGGAGATGATCACTCAAACAGCGTAACGCCTCCTGGGGTTACACTGGCTGCGGTTGGCTGAAAACACACTGCTGAGATGGTGGAACATGACTACTTCCTATAGCAACCAAAACAAGCCAGGAACGAAAAAGAGAGAGAGAGAGAAGGAGGGAGAGAGAGAAAGAGAGAAAGATTGAGGGAGAGAGAAAGAGAAACCAAGAGAGAGAGAGAGAGAGAGAGAGAGAGAGAGACTTTAACACGTGAAAACCTGTTGTCCATCTGTGTGTGCGAGGGCATTTTATCATTTGTAAAATACCCTGAGGAGACATGACAAACACATTGCATGACATGTGTCATGTACATGCATGAACACACACATACCTTGCATCCGACTCATCAAAGAACCATCCCTACATCCTATTTTCCTCCATCCATTCCAGAGACAATCCCATATGCTTATAAATAAGGTGAAATAAGCTGAAAGCCTGTAGCCCACCAATACACCCTCATACATCCAGGCTTTATCCTGTAAGGAGCAGTTTTTTCAGTTTCACCATCTCACTGCAAAATGACAAACGGGAACAACTGTCCCCACCCTTCAACACACACACATACACAAAAACACACTCACACACACATGCACATAAACGTAAAACCACGTGCATACACACACACACACACACGCGCATACCTAAAAAAATAAAACACACACTCCATGCTGTCTTCCCTCCTTCTATATTTATGGTGGACAATTTCAGGAGGTTATTAAAATGAAGAGCCTGTGCTGAATGGAAGTCAATCTTGATATTAAGGCAATTCATCACACTATCGATGTTACACCCTAGCAGATTCTGCATGCATATTGTGTGTATATATGTGTGTGTGTGTGTGTGCCCCAGTGACTGTGCAGCCGAGCACATCTTTGGATAATACCACAGAGCGCACACGTTCTCTTGATATGCAGCATTATGCTTCCAAACGTGGCCGCCCGTCTCATTTGAGCGTTGATAATGCCAACAAATCGCTCATCGCTAGATCTTATTGTGCAGTCAGTCAACCAATCAATGGCATGCACAAAGCCCTCCCCTCCTCCCTCATAGACAGGATGTGTGCATTGATCTGAGTCACGCCTGGACAAAGGAGACTGCTGTCATCGCTGGCCCCTTCTCTGCACGGAGCAGGAGAGCTCCCTTTTTGGACTCGTAAACTGTTTGTTTTGTTGCGCCTGGCAAACGGGAGCTATTAAAGTTGCATGGAACTTTGAAGCCTCGTTGTTCTCCTTCTCTAGCTGTGCTCTTCCCGGAGACAAAAGGTTTATTTTTAGATGAGAGCTGGAATGGAGGGACGGGCAGGGCCGGGAGAGGGGAGGGATGGATGGAGGGATGGATGGATGGACAGAGGGATGCAGGGATGCAGGTGGATGGGGGAAGGTCTGGAGAGGTGGATGGGGGAAGGTCTGGAGAGGTGGAGCGATGGGAGGATGGAGGGGTGGAGGGGTGGGGGGATGGAGGGGTGGAGGGGCGCAGGTGAATGGATAGATGTGGGGATGGAAGGGTGGAGGGGTGGAGAGATGGGGGAATGGGGTGGAGGAGTGGAGGAGAGGCAGGCAGGTTGAGGGTCCTGAATCATTTAGGGACAGTGTGAAGGTATGTTTTTCATCCTCTTCCTCTTTGCCCTTTACTGGGGCAGGGCTGCAAGGCTGGGAACTGAACAAACCTTTGTGCTCAGTGATGCAGGTGGCACGCACAAACACACACACACACAAACACACACATTACACAGACCACACACATTACACAGACACACACACTGGATCTTCGATGTAATGCAGCCATGCGGCAGGCAGGCTACACTGAGAGTGTGTGTGTGTGTGTGTGTGTGTGTGTGTGTGTGTGTGTGGAGGGGGGTATCTGTGTACTAGAAGACAAGAATAGAAATAGATTACAGCAGCAACTGTAAAGAAAGCATGATCAACTGATTTCTGCTTCATTTAAGATGTTGTTTTGAACTGGGGGAGGATCATTGGATCATAGAATCTTTGTAAAACATTTAGGATAATGCCAAGTGCTGCATAAAGACAAAGTAGAGGTTGTCAAGTCATTTTCATGCCAGTACAATATGTGTGTGTGTGTGTGTGCATTTGTCAGTGCAAAAGAGTCAACAATAGGAGGAGGCCTGCAGTCATGTGAGTCATGACATACAGTAAAAGAAAGAGAGAGAGAGAGAGAGAACGAGAGAGAGAGAGAGAGAGAGAGAGAGAGAGAGAGGAGGGAGAAAGAGAGAGGGAAAAATACAGATAGACAGGAAGGTGGACAGAACTGGATCCAAATATACTTCCAGCCCACTTACATGAAGCATATCGTAGCACACAATAATGTATAATTTATAATGCAGTTTAGCACCGGCTTAATAGGTCTTTGAAAACCACCGTCTATAGTAGGCTGTCAACAGTCTCACTTTCAACATGTACTCCGTTACAGAATACATGCCCAACAATTTAATTTGTAATGTATTCCATTAACATATTCTGAATACTTGGATTAATTGGATTACTTCAACATTGAATTGCATTTTATAATATATATAATAGATTATAACATACCATGTTATCACATCATGGCCTACATATTTAATACGCAGGCATTGGCATGTAAGGAAACATAAAACACTAGCCAAACTGAAGGCTAAATGTAACTAACTGCACATTGAACTGCATACTACAAAAATATAACCGCAGTCTAAGCTACCACAAACTGATTTTAGCTAACATTAGCTAGCATGTCAAACAGGGCTAACGGCTCTGGAGCTAGTAAATCAGCACAAAGCAGAATGCAAAGTCGCAAGTCATCTAAGCAGGTAGCTACCTGATACAACTATAAAATAGCAAGGTGCCCAGTAAAACTACGACAGCAGCTCCATCTCTACCTCTAGCTCCTGCTGCTCCTCTTCTGACTCCATTGTGACTGATCACGCAAATAGCTCATTTTTTTGTTTTCATATTGGGGCTTCTGGGAAATGCATGGAGTTGCCTTAATTTATTTGAGTGAATAGACTTGAAACAGATAAGTATCGTCATATAATCCACGGAATACAGTTACTCATAATTTGTGTTCTTAATATTTATTTATTTTTATTCTTTGTATACTTAACGCCAGTACATGTTTTCCGTTACTTCCCAACACAGTATAGTATAGTACAGTAGGATAGTATCGTAAAGGATAGGATAGTATAGTATAGTATAGTATGGTATAGTATAGTATAGTATAGTATAGTATAGTATAGTATAGTATAGTATAGTATAGTATAGTATAGTAGGGAGTCAGATGGCTGAGCGGTTAGGGAATTGGGCTAGTAATCTGAAGGTTGTCAGTTCGATTCCCGGTCGTGCAAAATGACATTGTATCCTTGGGCAAGGCACTTCAACCTACCTGCCTCGGGGGATGTCCCTGCCTCGGGGGATGTCCCTGTAAGTCGCTCTGGATAAGAGCGTCTTGTAAATGTATAGTATAGTATGGTATGGTATGGTATGGTATGGTATGGTATGGTATGGTATGGTATGGTATGGTATGGTATGGTATGGTATGGTATGGTATGGTATGGTATGGTATAGTATAGTATAGTATGTTACTTATTAGCATATAGAATAGCGTAGTGTAGAATAGTGGAGTAGAGTAACATAATATAGAACAGCATTAGCATAGCAATGCATAGTACAGCATTGCAGCGGCAGCTGTCCTATGTGATGTGTGTGTAAGGATTAGGCTGTGGCCTCGTGTTGCTTCCTGTTCCGCTACATTATCTGCCGACTAAGAACTCATACACCCCAGAGCAAATGAGTTCATTATGAATGTATAGGTTTGATATTGAATTTATGGTTTGACTATGGCAAACTAAGTAGCCATGAAACACTCAGTTATCACTGCTTGTACAGGTGCCATTATTCTGGAAGGCCATTGTGTGTGTGTTTCTATGTATGTATGTGTGGTGTGCATGCATGTGTGTGTAATGTGTGTTTGATTTGACCTCAGTGTTCCACCATGCGTCAGGGTCTCCACTGGCTCCTTACACATTCCCAGGCTGCTTTGTTGATTACACCCGAGCTAGCACACAAACGTGCTCACTTGCTGAGGGCTGGATGCCTCCCTCTTGTTGTCTGCACACACTGACCTCTGCTCGACCATCCAATCAGCCCCGTTCTCCTCACACGGATTCATTTCCGGGTGTGTTTTAACACACTTTTGTACATTTCATTCACAATGATTAGATCAAATTGTTATGACTGATCTATTGGCTTCTGGTAAGATGTACAAGGTGCTATTACAACGTGTAATTCCAGACACCCTCTCAGCGTGGAAGGAGCAGTTGTTCCTACACAGCTTAATTGTTCGATCCATCCATGTGATGTACGGGTCTACCCGACAACAGACTACCCTTCTCACCCAATTGGTTTCTGCAAAGAGACAAGGACTTATTTACCCAATTACATCTGTCGTGAGATAAGACGACATAGCCGACCAGCGGACACTGTCTGTTGTCTGAGAAAGGCCTGGGAGAAACAACTTCATTGTAGTGGTTACGTCCATCAGACCGTCTGCTGGGGAAGGTAGACCAGAGGTGGTTCCAAGACCTCCATCCATGTATAGATAAACAGTCAAGGCTAAAGGAACGACCGCCGCCCTGCAAGCGTGTCCCCTTGTGTTACGGCCACATGTGTTGTGTTCTTTGTCGTTTCCCTTCCCTTTTCTCTAGCTCCGCCCAGGTTGTGTCCCCCATGATTGCCAGATGAGAATCACCTGGCCAGGTGATACAAGCAGCAGATAAAGACTTCAGTTCCCTGCTGCCAGAGAGAGGCTTCTAGCTTGTGGACTGCTGTGGTCTTGCTGCCTCTTACCTTGGGAATTTGTTGTACCGTTATGTTTGTTAAATGATGTTGTATTAATAAATCCCATGGATTTGGTACTTTTAAAGGTGTTTCAAGTAGTTGTTTTGGGTCAGTGGGGGAATGTTTGTTTCGCCCCACAGGGCCGCTAGGGTTAGGGCTTATCACCTTGGTCTAATCGGCGCAGGAATGGAAAACCCGGGTTCAATTCCCGGCAGGTGTGTTTCCACTAAACAACGCGGACGACCAGCGACGTGCTAATAGATTGACTGAGCTGTAAATGTTAATGAGGTTCTATTTGTACCAGTTTGAGACAGTCATTAATGCTCCGCCTCTGTCGATAAAGCTCATTAGCAGGAATAAGCCTCATCTCCAAACAGCTCTACCCAAATCATCTAGCCATTATCCCCGTCATCTCACCCCTGTCCATATAAATAACACTGACCATAATTAACCCCCGCCAGATCCGCGGTGTCAGACACACAAGCTCAGAGAGAGGTGAAGCAACATATTAATTGCATGAAAACAGAGTGGCGACAGACAGCGAGGCGTCCTGGTGGACGCGCGTGGCGTGCTTTTGGGTGGCGGCGCTGTTTAACTGACGCTAGGCAAATGTTCCCTATCAGCACACGATTATCTCATCAGACGGTCGTTTGGGAAACGTTGGCCGTCATTTACACTGGGATGTGATCCTCTGCCATGACCATCTGGGTCTGGCAGGGAGGAAGGGAGCACATGATCAGAGCGTGCATTAGACCGTGCATTAAAAGACAGTTTTCAGTTGTTGCGCATGCTGTATTTCTCAAACACAAGTGTGTGTACCAAGTGTTTGCCATGGAGACAACCCTAAACCATTATTGTTGTGGACGGAGTTAGCTAGATTAAGCTGATGCAAGAACAATAAAATGGAGGGGGAAAAGATGCCAGGAGGAACTGAAAAAGCCAGGTTAAAAAAGAAAGATCTGTCACTTCATAAATTTAGGTTCCTACAAGGGTGGGAAAAATGTGTTCTCAAAAGCCCTGAATCTTCCAGGTAAACATTTGCATTGAAACAGAAAATATAAAAATATGAGTCCAACATAATGGGAGGGAGGAGGGATACAGAGAAAGAGAAGATGAGAAAAATAATAACAGAGTAAAAGAGAGGAATTTACCTTCAATGTGAACTGCTGGAGAGAGAGGGAGAGGGAGAGCGAGAGAGAGAAAGAGAGAGAGAGAGAGAGAGAGAGAGAGAGAGACCCGGAAGGCCTGAGTCAAGCAAAATTTGAGTTTGCCTGATCCTGCCTTTGGGTACCAGACAAGACTATCCCATTGGTTTCATCACGCTAGGCAAGTTCAATCAAGCCCAGATAAGTACCCCTGAGCTCCATAGCAGCTGATCTTAGTCAACTATTATAGCTTCAGCTACCAACCACAGCTAGCCTGGACTCCCGAGAGTAAGAGAGAAAAAAAGAGAGAGAAAGAGAAAAGAGAGAGAGACAGAGAGAGAGAGAGAGAGAGAGAGAGAGAGAGAGAGAGAGAGAGAGAGAGAGAGAGAGAGAGAGAGAGAGAGAGAGAGACAGAGAGAGAGAGAGAAGGCTTGAGATAGAGAGAATGAAACAGAGGTTGAGAGAAAACAAAAGAGAGAACGAGGGAAAGAAAGAAGGAAGGAGAGAAAGAGGGCGAGAGAGAGGCAGGGTCTCTTCTGCTGACTCTCCTGCCCTGGCCTCCCTCCTCTTTTTCTAATTACTCTCTTTCCCAAATAGGGCTGCCGTCGCTCCCTGGCAGCCCCACAGATGGGATTCCTCCACACAAATGTTTGCTTCATAGTACTCCAATTTGTTTCAGCTGGTGCAGCTAACCTCACCTCGGAGGCTCGTCCAAGTTCATTTTATCTTTCTCGTCCCTTGTCTAAATGACAACAATTTGTGGCCTCTCCCCTCCTGCGCGGCACGCCTTTTAATCCCCCCCGCATCTGTGGCTCCTTCTAATGGTTCCTAATTCCTCAGAAGGCCCTGGGCTCCCTGTCAGTGGGAGGGAGGATATGAAGGAAAGAGGGGGGGGGGGGATAGGAGAGGGAGGGAGGGGGGAGGGAGGGAGGCAGGGGAGGGGGGAGGGGGAAATAATCTTGCACCACTGAAGCAGGGAGGGAGGGGAAAGAGAGGCAAGGATATGAAAGTTAGTGTTTGCTGGTCGCTCACTTCAATTTATGACTGAACCACAGTCAAGGTGATCCTGGTGAAGGACGTATACTGTGGCAGTGGCACCTCCACCCTCGTCACCTGATTTTCCCCCGCCTCCCCATGCCTCAGCCCACCTCCCCTGTCTCACCCCTCAACCAGGCAGGAGGTTGAGGAGGAATGAAGTCAGGTGGTGTGTGGAGAGCAGGAGTGCAGTGGATGGGGGAGGAGGTGGGAAGGAGGAGGGGGGGTGTAGATGTCAGCTCTTATCAGGTCCCATCAGCAGCTAATCTGACACATGGCTGTGAAAATGGACCAGGCTAAACGATGAGGGATGGATTAAATCACAAATGGATTGGGTGACAGTGATGCAAATTACAATCTCAGGCTCTGGGTAGAGTGGAAATTGCAACAAAAAAAAAATGCTTCCGTCCACACAACGTGGCAATTATTCAGTGATAGTCAATCCGTTGTCGGAGGGCTCGATCCCCCCAATCTCCCCCCCTCTCCTCTCCCCACTCCCCTCCATCACCACCACCCTTTCCCCCAATCCCCTCCACCACAACCACCATCTCCCCAATCCCCTCCACCACAACCACCCTCTCCCCAATCCCCTCCACCACAACCACCCTCTCCCCAACCCCCTCCACCACAACCACGCTCTCCCCAACCCCCTCCACCACAACCACCCTCTCCCCAACCCCCTCCACCACAACCACCCTCTCCCCAACCCCCTCCACCACAACCACCCTCTCCCCAACCCCTCCATCACAATCACCCTCTCCCCAACCCCCTCCACCACCACCATCCTCTCCCCCAACCATCCTCCCCATCTCTCCATCTCTTTACTCATCTAGTGACATGCACAAGGCGGATACAGAAAAATTAAGTAGCTTAAGGGGTTGGAAGTTAAGTACATCCCTGTCTACACACACCCACACACTCCCACACCACCCCCCCCCACACACACACGCACACACACATAGCGTAAAGAGGGATTAGGAGACAGCTATATAACATCATTGGGATTATGACCGTCATCCCTGTGTTCATCTTGCACTGAGAATTAACGGTGTTTAATGCACGGTTGCTTAATTCCAGCAGTAACAATGGCGAGCCATTACGCTAAAGCCTTTGTCAGGTGTAAAAAGCCTGACATTAGATTGACCAGATGTGAGACGCAGTCGTGAGTAATCTGTCTGGTTCTGGTGTTTTTAGGAAGCCATCATGGAAATTCCATGACAGGCCTTTCATTTAGTGAAAAAGTCTCATGAGAACAACCAAGAAAATACACTCTTACAGCTGTTAAAGTAAGTAAAATTATGAACTAATTGATTTGCACACAGAGATTAGGATATGGAAATTATTCTTTAATGAAGCTACAGTAGGCTATATTGCAACATTGAGTCAAAGCAGACATTTGTACTTAGACGATACACAGAGGTTGTCCAGTCACCACACACAGAGCTGGAGAGCATACAGGTCTAAATCACTGGGTCACAAGAGTTGCTGGGGGCTCTGTGGGAGAGGGATGATGATAATCTTATTTAGCTGGCAAATCTAATTGGTGTCAGATATCTCTGGAAGGGGCAGACCTTGTTTGGATGCGTGGTAACGTCTCCTGACAACACGTCTCCACGGCGACTAAATATACTCTGGAGAGAGCCTACATGTATACCAGCTCTCTCTTGGCTGAGTGAGCCAAGTAGGCTAGGCTAGGCTAAACTATGATAATCTGAGATGAACTAGGCAAGGGGAATTAGGCAGGGCCTGTCACAAGGAGTAAGTGAGCTAAGTGGGCTACGCTAGGCTAAAATAGGTTTTGTCAGGCTAAACTAAGACTAAACTAAGATAGGCCAGGGGGAAAAGCAGGCCCGGGCTGGGTTGAGCGAGGCTTATTTGGACTATGAGAGGCTTGTTTATACAACTGTGCTGACAAATGCCAGGCTTGACTATCCTGGAATGGACTAAAGTGGGCTTGTCAAGAAGCTTGGCAAGGCTAATATTTGGACAAAAAAGGCTCTTTTAGCGGTAAGTTTATGCACATTTACATTTAGTCATTTAGCAGACGCTCTTATCCAGAGTGACTTACAGTAAGTACAGGGACATTCCCCCGAGGCAAGTAGGTGAAGTGCCTTGTCCAAGGACACAACGTCATTTAGCACGGCCGGTCGAACTGGCAACCTTCAGATTACTAGCCCGATTCCCTAACCGCTCAGCCACCTGACTCCATTTGCAGCTATGCTAAAGAATGCTTGGACAGATACATGATAGATACAAGCTGAGAGCTAAACGCTACAGTACACAGAGCAAGCTACAGTACACAGAGCTAGCTACAGTACAAAGACATAGCCGTAGCATTAAACAAACAGAATAGAGGGTAACTCTAAGACAAATCCCCTTCATCTCAGTTTGACATCATCCCCAGCATGGAAGAACATATGTTCCCGAGCAAATAAAAGGTCTGAGTTTTGTCTCTCCACATACCAGAGTCACGTTGGCTTTTCATGATGTGAGCAAACATTGACAATCTGTTCCTGGGGCAGAGATGATAAAGAATCATGGGTAGAGAAGAGGAGGGGTTGGGGAAGGGGGGGGGGGGTTGGGTCAATGCAACAGGACATGACTAGATACCAATCTGAACCACTCTGGGAGATCAGAGTCACGTCATGTCTCCTTCATCAAGCAATGATACATCCACCATCCCCAGTTCCACAGCCCAAGGGGTTGGCATGGAGATCGTTTGTTTCATTTTCCAAATTTTCCACAAAGCTGTGCAATGGACTGGAGAGAAAGAAGACATTTATGAGGGCACGTAATCAAATAATGTCCATAAAGGGGCCACACAGTAGCACTTGTAGTGAAGTAATATAGAGGTTCTTCTGGAAGAGACTGTAACAGGACCATTTGCTATGTGTCAACAAGTTTCTCAATTTGTGTCCCTGTGCAAACCAAGGACTATTGAATAGGAAAATGTGTCCAAACTTTTGACTGGGACTGTACATACATATTTAGTCTTTAGAGAGAGAGATAAATAGAGAGAGAGAGAGAGAGAGAGAGAGAGAGAGAGAGAGAGAGAGAGAGAGAGAGAGAGAGAGAGAGAGAGAGAGAGAGAGAGAGAGAGAGAGAGAGAGAGAGAGAGAGAGAGAGAGAAAAAAAGGGAAGGTAAGAGAGAGAAAGATAATGAGATGGAGAAAAAGGAAAGAAAGAGCAAGAGAGGGAGGCAGGGAGGGAGGGAGGGGGAGAGAGAGATAATGAGAGTGACAAAAAAGAAAGCGAGAGATAGCAAGAGCAGAGGGTGTGATGTGCAGTAATGCTCCGGTGAGGGTGGCAGGGTTGAAGGGGCGCTGATGCCCAGAGAGGGAAAGTGAAGGTCATCTGAGAAGCTCTATTAAACACACTCCTATCTTCTCTCTAACCATTATCTTTATCGCTCATAAAAATGGCCGTCCGCTTGGCTATTATTAGTCGAGTAAGAGACAGTGAGATATGGAGGGTCTGGATGGAGGGAGGGAGTTTGAACGGGGGAGGAGGGGGAGATTCAGAGAGAAAGATCGAAAGAGAACGAGAGAGAGAAGGGAAAACAACACATTAATGGAGAGAGGAATGTGTCCTGTTATCTTTAATTCCAGACACCAGGCTACACCTATTGTTTGCCTATGGTCTGGTTAGTAGAGGTGGTTTGAAACACCGCCAAGCCCGTTAAGGGTCCACCATATCACCAATAAGACGATGGAGGATAAAAAATATATATATCTAGTTCACAACTGCATGCTTCCACCCTTCCATCACCCAAACTTTCATCTCCTCACTCCACCCCTCCACCCCATCCCCTCTCCTCTCTCCATCCCTCCATCCCTCTACCCCATCCCACCTACCCTTCCACCCCATCTCCTCTCCTCACTCCACCCCTCCATACATTTTGCCCTCCACTTCTCCATCCTTACACACCTCCACCCCATCCCCTCTCCTCTCTCCACCCCTCCATCCCTCCATCCCTCTACCCCATCCCACCTACCCCTCCACCACATCCCCTCTCCTCCCTCCACCCCCTCAATTCTCCACCAAGAGTGAATCATGCCGTCCCCTCCCACCACCCATCCCCCTTAAACACTCTTCCCCATCGCCCTTTGATCGATGAATGTGCCAATCAGCATGCTGAAAGCCCTGACGCCTCCAGCGAAGGCGTTTGGAGACCTGTGTGTCTCGTTGACAGCAAAAACCATTAGAAGAGGCAAGCGTCCGTCCACACTGTGAACAAATGACCCCACAGCTCCTCTAAAATGGGCCCCCATTATCTGTTTCCGTGACAACTCTCGCTCCGAGTAATGAGGGGGAGCATCGCCGCGATCCGATATCCTCGTCGCCATCAAAAACCCGCGGCTCCGGCGACCTGTTAGACATTGTTGTTCATCAAAGCCAGGCTTCATTTGTCTTGAGTCGACACTGAAACGTTTGAGCGTTTATAAAGGGAAACACAAACACGAGTCTTTGATCATGTCGCTCATCGCAGTATGGACTGCTCCTGTGTTTGGCCCAGCTGTCTTCTGATAGGGTGGTTTTCACAACAGTCAACCAAAGAAGGTGACCTCAACACGGGCATGTGGGCAAAGTGTCGCCATGACACTACATCAGGTGAAAGTAGCTTGTGTAGCAGGGGCAGGTTTTGAACAATAGGGGCATGCAGACGGTTTGTGATTTTTACGGATGGCATGTGCATTCTGAGAAATGTGTTTGTAAACCCAACGAGATCCTTCATCTTCATTATTTGTAGTTTTCCATGCTGATTAGAGAGCATCAATGTTTACATGTTCTCTCTCCAGTAGGATCTGTGTTGAACAAGTAGCATGCAGCTAAAGTGCTGATGCTGACACTCAAGTTTGAATATATCAACATTTGTATGAGCAGGGGAAGGAGGGGAGGGGAGGAACAGTTATGGATTCAACACCTATTTCCTGGACATCATAACAGCTTCAAGTTAATTATTTTGTAATCATTCGGATGTAGAAACATTGCTAACAACATGTTCCCTTCAGATTCTTCATTTAATTTCTTTGCAATTATAATGGATCAAAGCCCTGCTGACAGCAAAGTCATCTGTTGGTGGAGACTACTTCTACAAACATGATCACAGATGAGGCTGGTGGTCTGAGCATCTACCATTAGACCAAGAGACCCTCCTGGGAGCCCAGTGTTCAGCAGGGTGTGAAGTCCTGAACCACTCCCGCTACATTGTGAATCATGGAATGAATCTTTTACTACTCTTTAACTGTCAAACTCCATCCCTCTTCCTCTCACCGTCCCTCCGTCTCTCTATTTTCAGGTCTCTCTCCCTCTGTCCCTCTCCTTCCAGATGTGAATGATGTTTATATTGCTTCATCTATCACGCTCAGACTAAGAACCAAACTCTCTTCTCTCTCTCTCTTTCTCTCTCTCTCTCTCTCTCTCTCTCTCTCTCTCTCTCTCTCTCTCTCTCTCTCACACACACACACACACACACACACGCACACACACAAGACGACAACCTGACTGACTGACTGACAATGTAAAGAGGGCCATTGTGTATTTGTGTGTGCTCTCTCTGTGTGTATGGTACATGTGTGTGTGTACATATATTGAGTGGATTAGTTGTGTGCATGTGTGTGTGTAAATAAAATAAGAGGTTAGATAACCTCAAATAACTCACTGCTAAAGATTTGCAATTCTCTCTCACTCTGCAGCTTTCTCTCCCTCTCTGAATATTGCTCACCTAGTCTCTCTATCTCTCTCTCTCTCTCTCACTCTCTCTCTCTCTCTCTCTCTCTCTCTCTCTCTCTCTCTCACACACACACACACACACACACACACACACTCTCTCTGTATCTGCCTCTCCCTCTCTCCTTTATGGCTCCCCATTGTTATGAAGCTACATGGAAAGTCCATTACTGGACCAAGCACCTGACAAGGTGTGTGGGAGTGCTGGACGCGGGGGAGGAGCTGCCCAGAGCAGGCAGACAGAAAGACAGACAGACAGACAGGAAGGCAGGTAGAATAACAGACAGACAGGCCCACACATCAAACATTGGTGCTACTGCAGCACCAGATGGATACTCTGGTTGGATTATCTAGCACCCTCATAAAATATTCAAGCAGTTTGTGCTTGTGTGTGTGTGTGTATTTTTTTGTCTTTGTGCCTGTGTGTCTGTGAGAATGTGTTTATGTGTGCCTGGTTGGCACATGCGTGTGTGTGTGTGTGTGTGTGTGTGCAGCATTGTTACTGAGAGACTCCTGTTGACTGCTGATGACTCATGGGTGGTATATGTCACCCTAGGTAACCCTAACCCTAGATAGGTCCTGGGGCATCATGGGTAAAATCCACTTGGCAGGGCAGAAAATTCATCAGGAATAACAACCTAATCAACATCAGGCCTGGCAGCACATTATCTGATTGGTCCATAGACCCTGTTCTTCGTGGGGATGGCATCAAAAAGAGCAGCTGTCTTACAGAGAGGCCTTAGAGATTAGAGCCAATCCCCAGACAGAACAGGAACCCTTCAAACCTGGCCTAGCTGATCAGAGACAATGACAGGACTCAGAGCCATAGGAGAGGATAGGAGGAGAGGACAGGGGAGTGGAGGAGAGGAAAGGAAAGGAAAGGAGAGGAGGAGAAGAGAGGAGGAGAGACAGGATAGAAGAGTTGAGAGGCTGATAGCCCTACCTAGCACACACCCAGCACTAGCCAAGGTGATTCTTTAAAAAGAACCACAGAATGTAGGTTAGCCCTCTTTCCCTTGCCCTCCCTCTGCCCCTTCCGTCCTCGCACCCCCAACACCCCGCCCAGAACATCCACGCTCAGTATCAGATGTGAAAGTCCTACTGCCAAACTCAGGTGGTGCTGCAGTCTCTCCTTCTCTTCTCCTTCTTCTCCTCATCAGTTTTGTTCTCTCCCTTTTGCTCACAAACATACACACACACACACACACTGTTGGTTTGTCCAATCTGCTTCAGCCTGCCTGGGTTGTCAAATGCTGGCAGCTGTAAATACATTGATGACAACAAGCTGGATTGAGCTACACACACACACACACACACACACGGATGCACAAAAAAAGCTTGAGGAGCATCGGATAAAGAGAGGGAGGAGGAGGCATGACAACTCAGACACATTGAACAATAAGAACAAACTGGATCTGAAGTTTATAAACGTTGAAAAACGTAATGAAATGTAGAAAAAGAAAAACACGAGTCTTTCGGTAAACAAATTGACGGCGCGTGTGAATCACCTGACTGACTGTTCCCTGCCTCTTGAGAACACACTGTAGTTGCACGGGGTTGGATCGGTGGGCTCAGACTGAGACGAGGTGGATGGAGAGGGCGGGAGATCCATGGAGAGAGGAAGAAAGAGACCAGGGACAGAACAAGACCGAGCTGAACCTGTTGACTGATACAGGGCGTAAGAGGCAGAGCGGGGTACAAACAAGAGAGGGGTAGAAGGAGGGACAACAAGAGACAAGAGAAAGACAGAGGAGGGAGAAGTTAGATAGAGAAACAAAGAGAGTGAGAGAAGAGAGAGAGACAGAAGAGGGAGAGAGAGAAAGAAAGGAGGGAAAGAAAGAGGGAAAGAGAGAGGGAAAGAGAGAGGGAAAGAGAGAGGGAAAGAGATAGGGAAAGAAAGAGGGAAAGAGAGAGGGATGGAGAAAGAGAAAGAGAGAGCGTGTGAGAGAGACAGAGAGAAAGAGATGGTGGTGGCAGCGTGTCTGTCGGCAGTCCTGCAGTGCTGCAGCGCAGGAGAGACGCTGCTATGGGGACAGAGGGTTGTTTTTCATCTGAGGGAACATGAGAATTGATTTTCATGGTGGGGAGAGGGATGAAGAGGAGTGGAGAGAGGCATGGCGTAGAGTAATAGAGAGAAGGATGCATGCAGAAGGATAGAGGACAGGTAGAATGGACAACACAAGAAGGACGACGCCCACAATGGTCTGTGTGGTTCTCCGAGTTTGTGTATGTGTGTTTGTGTTTATGTGGTTAAGGTAGGATGAGATCGATGTGTGTGGTTTGAACTGTGGAGCAACAGCCAAGGAGATGTCCACTGACCTTCTCTCTCTCTCTGGGAGTAAACACCCAGCTCCGCCCTGCCTGTCAAAGACCCACACCAGCACCACTGCAAATAAACCTGGGCCAAACGTCCTTTTGACCTTGGCAACCAGTTAATTTACTACAGGAGCCTTTTCCCACTAGTTTAATACACAGTAACAAGATCTAAACGAAGTATAATCTGTGTCTATGGAGAAATCATCAGTTTCCTCTTTCAGACTTTATGGAACAATCCTTTTGTCAATGTCAAGACAGGAGATCAGCTGATCTGATCGCTCTGATGAAGACGTCTGCTGTCATCAAGCTCATGATGTGATTGATTTGACATTTTGTAATGTCTCCTATGGGTCTTTAAAGACATACAATCAGGTAGCTGTCGGGGGTAGTTATAGAATTATTTGTAATTATTGTTTGAGCTTCCTGTAGAGAGCCATGGTTGGCACACAGTCCCCGAAATAACAACTGCCAACGGAAACAGACTGAAGCCACTGTCTGATGATGATGTGTGTGTGTGTGCACGTGCGTGTTGGTGCTGGTGTGTGTGTGTGTGCGTGTGTGTGTGTGTGTGTGTGTGTGTGTGTATTTGTGGAGATGGAAGACGAGAGAGCAAAGGTTGAGAATAGAATACATTTGCCATCAGGTATTGATCAGTTGATCAATTGTAGCAATTACCACCTGAGAGTAGTTTTCAGAGGCCTTCCCTCCTCTCCCCCTCTTCTCCCCCTCCTCTCCCCCCTCCTCTCCCCCCTCCTCTTCCCCATATGCAGCACAGAAACTCTGAAACACTGCATGAAATATGCATGAGGGTCCCTTTCATACAGGAAATACATCAAGAGTAAAATAACACTGGGAGAGAAAAGACACACTCTCTCTCTCTCTTTCTCTCTCTTTCTCTCTCTCTCTCTCTCTCTCTCTCTCTCTCTCTCTCTCTCTCTCTCTCTCTCTCTCTCTCTCTCTCTCTCTCTCTCTCTTGTGTGTGTCTGTCCTTCCACTCTATTCATATATTCCCCTTTTCATTAAAGCAGGAAATAAAGAATAGAAGTTAGTTTTAATTATGCTGGACATATTTCACAAGGACTCCAAACTGAGGGTATTAAAACCCTCTACAGTAATTAGCCCAGAGAGAACACTGATGTGCATGATATTAAATCAATGATCATTTTATAGTGGGCCCAGAGTGGTACTGGTTTCTATGAAAAGATTGAAAAGCACTGGTGCTACTGCTCACATGAATAATCCCCAACTCCTTATACTGCATCAGGTGTTCTGAGGTAAAGTGTCATTCAAGCTAATGGTTGAAAAAAAGACGGAAAAAAACCCCACCAGAACTGTTCAGGTTTCCTACTGGCTGCCTTGTCAGTCTCTCATTCACTCCAGTGCCTGGTGAGTAGATTTCAAACGAGCAGGGAATCAAAAGAATGGGCGATAACGACTGTCGAAAAGAGCTGACACAAATGAGCGATTAGCTCTTGAAAGTGCCTCGGCTCAATTCGGAGCGCTGATGAGGAGTTCCAAAATGAATGGTTTCTGAGATCTGAGAGGGACAAGGGCCAAATATCCTGTCAGACTCTTTTCCCCTTCCTTCTTGATAAGGAGTCAGGTGGCTGAGTGGTTAGGGAATCGGGCTAGGTTGGTTCGATTTCCAAGCCATGCCAAATTATGTTGTGTCCACTTCACCCTACTTGCTACTTACTTCTACTACTTGCTTGTGTTCCATCAAACTCCACAGAGAATAGCTGATATAGTTTCAACCCCAACGCCCACACCCAAACATTGGGGAAACTGGCACTGGAGCCTACAGGGAACTAACATCAAATTACGAAGTGATGACGCACTGCTGAAGAAGACTTGAGGTATTTACCGTGCTATAAAAACTGTCACCAAAAAGGGTTTCAGCATGACCAAAACCGTTTGGTTGAGACGGCTTGAGGTGTTAGAACACTCACGTGTTAAACACGGTCTGCAAAAGACAGATAAACAATATTCTCAAACCATTCTAAAACCACTTTTACTCTCCCTCTCGCTCCCTGTCTTTCTCTCTCACACGCACACACACACACACTTCCCAAATTACAAATTGATTAAAGCCATTGATTGACTTACAACCTGGCCAAGCTTTTACGTCTACGATTTGTTGTGTGGAAGACATGCACACGCAGCATATAAGTCAGCCGTGGGAGGGAGACCGTGTCCTAATGTGTTGGTCTGGCTCCCAGAGTGTCCACTGGTTCAATCTCAACTCCCTCACTCGCCCCTAATGGACCTTTGATGGATAGAGTGACATGCCAAATATGGCTGCCCGCTCCCTCCCTCAACACCCTTCTCTAAACACCCCAAAAGCTTTTATTTCTCTTGCAGGGAGGAAATCAGAGCAGGCTAAGGGAAGACGGGGTGACATTCTGAACACGCCCCTCATCCACCCTTCTGCCAATCACATCATCCTCTTACACTCTCCCTCCTCCCCTCACTTGTTCTCTCTCCTTCCCTCCTTCTCTCCTAGGGTTGTGGATGTGTGCTGTGGGTGTGGTGATGGATAGCAGCTGCTGTGAGTGAGAACATCAATCCCAGCTTCATTGGCCCATCAAGCTATCAGGGCCCTATCAACCTGCCCTAGGCAGAGGCAATCTGCTCCCTCCCTGCTACGCTACGCTAGTCTCTACGATGACACTTTATTCTATGCAAGACTGTGCTAAGCTAATACTACGCTAAACTAAGTTATTTCATTCGGTTATGTGTTCCGCCGCGTACACCACGCTACGCTGCACCTCGCTAGGCTATGCTACTTGGTCCAGCCTTGCACTCCACCTCGCCGTTCACCTGGATTGGAAAGCGAGTGAGTCAGAGAGAGGGAGGGAAACTGAAGAGAGGGAGGATGTGGAGACAGAGACAGACAGGGTGAGCTCGAGAACAAGTGTTGGGCGTGAACGAGCCGTGCCAGATGAACAGCGCTGTCTAGGCTCGCGTCGGGCTATTTGTGAAAACCTGCTCACTAACACACGGATAAAAGATCAGCTGGCTCATTATGTGCCTTTCAAGGATGAGAGGAAAATACTTTATTGATCCTGTATTGGCCTGCTTTCAACCTGATGTATGATCCATCACAGACACACACACCCGCCTCAACCGGACACACACTCACACATAATCATCCTAACTAGACAAGCACAGGAACAGACTTTCCCTCTGTCCATCACCTGTGTAAACAGCAGGGGTCCAACCCCAACCTGAACCAGCCTGGGGCTTTCAGGTTAGACCAAAGGAACCGCCATGCCATCTGTACCGTGGCAGACACGAGTGCTCACTTTGGTCTAATGGTAGAATGTCGGGCTGCTTCAGTTGGGGTTTGATGGTTCAGTTGGGGTTTGATTCCCGCCACACTTAGTGAAACTTGCTTCCGAACCACCTCCACTACCTAGGGGGGTGATCCATTATCAGCCTGCACACACACAAGCCCCTCATGTACTTATCCATCATGTGTAATGGAACAGGAGACTATTAGGCCGTCATAAACGTCTTGGCTGTGGAGTTAATATCTCTCTAGTCCTAGTCTAGTATGCCTTCCCACCCCGTGCCCCCAGCCCCCAGCCCCCACTCCCTAGCACCCCCACCTACAGCAACCCTACCACTTTCCCCACAAATCCGCCCCACGCCCCATCTTTAATCTCTTCTGGTTTTCAGACACCTCAATAGCCTTCCAGGAGATATGATCCTGAGGGATCGCACACACACTCGCCCAGTGGTGATTTACGGGACGTGAGGGAAGGCAATCATGACCTCTTATCTCATCTCCCCCCCCCCCCCCCGTCTCTATCTCTCGTTGATTTGGATCTACTGTACAGACCTATCTTCTCTCTGTTCCTCCCTGCCATACACAACTCTCCATATCTGTACCAACAACTGTGTAGGGGCGCAGGAGACCGGGAGCAGCCATCACACTCAGAAACTAGCCTCACAATCTACACCACCGCCGTTTGCTTGTCTACACACTTTACTACACACACTCTTCTACACTCATCCCTCATGTGGTCCCTCCTCTGTACTTATCTGTTGTACACACAGAAAAACATGTTAGTCTCACACCCAGCCTTTTTTTTTTGGGGGGGGGGGCAACCCATCCGACTTCCCTCCTGCCTCATTCATCTTACCTAAACCTGCCTTCCCAACCCTTCCTCCTCACCCAACCACCCATCCCCAGTCCCACCCTACCCCCCTTCCCAGGGACAGCATCCTATCCCCCATACAGGAACAGCTTCCCTACACAGCTGAGTCACAGAGGCCTGAAGCCCAACTGAGCAGCAACAACGTTATTCAGCTCTATAATGATGTCAACCATGGCCCCATTCACAAGACCAGGAAATGAAGCTTGTCGCCTGCAGACACTGACTAATGTATGTCGTAACCTACGGTATGGAGAAGAGAGAGAAAGAGTGAGAGAGAGAGCGAGAGAGAGAGAGAGAGAGAGAGAGAGAGAGAGAGAGAGAGTTCATATTGATGCGGAACCTGCAATGTCCCCTGCAGCCTCCATGACAGGAAAGATGGAACGCTGACAGGGCTAGAGAGAGGAGGAAGAGGGTGTTGGAAGCAGAGAGGAGGTACCTCCTGCCAGTGGGGATGAAGAGATGGAGAGATAGGTGTTTGAGACTGGTCAAGGAACAAGGGAGGGGATGGGAAGGAGGGCAAAGTGAGCAAGGGGTGAGCCAGGATGAGAGATAGGGGAGCTGGGTGAGAGAGGCATGTCACCTTTGAACAAGGGATGGAGGAGAGGACGAGAGGGACGAGGGTAAGCTTTTAGTCCTGCCATCTCTCTGAGAGGGGCTGTCCAGGCAGGGCCTGTCTGCCTGGATCATTCTGTCATTACAGAGGGATTTACAGGGGGCCAAGTTCCACTGTGGACACACGGAGATGACAGGAGGATGAAGAGGAGGAGAAGGGGCAAGAAAAGACGAGAGGCAGAGGTTGGGGAACGAGAAAGATGAGATGGAAGGGTAGAGAGGGATGGAGGACAAGTTAAATTGTCTTTGTCTTGTCTTTTCCAATGAATAAATTAATCTATTAATTAAACCATATCTGTGCATATACTCCAACAATAGTAAACAACGTCGTACGAACCAAAGCTTGATTATTAATTAATTCCACCTTTGCAATTGAAGTCGGACACTTTGAACCCAATTAGCCACAGAGCAAGCTCCAAATTATATGCGCAAATATTCCATTTAACAGGACTGAGTCTGATTCGTTCTCAACCTGACTCCCCATCCATCTCCCCTGTCTGTATATCCAGGAAATTAACATTCTACACATCATTACAGTGTATTAACTTCTGGGTATGCAGTATGCATCTGGACTTCCCCATGACAGACTGGGGACTGATGCAGACGCTTTCGAGCCTTCCGTTTCTGCATTCACGTCATGCCTGATGTTTCCCATCACGTTTAGCTTCCATCATTTGGGCCTCAGTCGTGCTCGCGTCTAGAGAGAGCAAAAACACGTTGCCTCGAAAACCAACATCGGAAGAGATCGCTAGTTTATCAACTCAATGATGGCGGGGTGCGGTGATGATCATCATCGCTGCGGTGTGGCGGGCCTCTCTGTTCCCATGCTCAGTAACGAGGAACGGCCCTCCGCCCCCGCCCCCGTCCCCACCCCACCACCACCACCACACGCACAGACACACACATGCACACAACAACGAGAGAGGGAGAGCACACAACTCTGCCAATTAGCTTGCAGCCGCTGCGACAAGAGAATTGCTTGGCCCAGAGCAGCTAGTTTTGGGGTTCACTGTGGGTCTATTTTTAGCTGATAGCTGACAGCTAGCGTCCCGCCGTTCACACTAGGCCGATCCACATAATTGGCTGCCATTTATTCACGCTTTAGCCACAAACACTCGACGCACGTTCGCAAGATGGACATTTTGGATTCAGGTCACCCCACCTCACTTGCTGTCTTCTTTCTCTCCCCTCTTTTCCCCTCTTTCACCCCCTCCCTCCCCTCTCCCCCCTCCCGCCCCAGCCCCTTTTTAAAGACTTGCGGGTCTCAGCAGGAGAGCAGTCTTAAACTGAGTTGAATCTGAGGGCCATATTTACTCTGCCAAGACGAGTGTGTGTGTGTGTTATTGTCACAGGCTATTTCAAGCTGTATCACACCCTAACATGGGCCTTCCTAGGAACAGGGGCTTTGTATGTGTGTGTGTGTGTGTGTGTGTGTGTGTGTGAGTGTTCCAGTGGATTATGACAGAGCGTGCCAGTACTGTTTGAATCCTTAGGATGATCACTGTACAGCCCAGGGTTCTCCCATCCTGGTCCTCGAGGGCCTCTGTCCTGCATGTTTTACATGTTTTCCTGCTCCAGCACTCTGATTCAAATGAATGGGTTGTCATCAAGCTCTGTGGAAGCCGGGTAATGACCATACATTTGAATCAGGTGTGCTGGAGCAGGGAAACAGCGGCCCTCGAGGGCCAGGATTGGAGAACCCTAGTATAGCCTGTAGGGAGGCAGTTTTGTAAAGCCGTGAACAAGTACAATTCTGCAGAGTAAATGTCAGAGAAGGATCCATGTGCACAAATAGACCTACTCTATACGCTGCTCTCACAGGGACACATCAGGAGTAACACACACAGACAGCGTAGCCATGGGGTAGGAACCATTAAACAAGATGCCAATGGGGGTTGGGGGGAGTGTCTTTTCTGGAACCCACAGAATAGGAATGATGGTAGCTGTCTAGCCCGCAGGAGCGCCAGCGTGTTGGGGACATGGTGGAGGCTCCGTAATGGGCCTCTCTGTTCAACATTCCCAGCCCAAGGACCAAGTGTGGTCTCTGGGCTGAGTGACAGGCCGGCTTGCCTGGTGCTGAAGCTGCCTGGAAGTCATTCATCTGTCTGCTCCAGCCCCAGTCAGAGACACCTAATCTCACCCATGGGCAAGCACACACATACACACACACACACACGCATGCATGCACACAGGTACACACACATACACACACATACACACAAACATATGTTGGAACCCGTTAAACACACAGCTGAACACACACACTGGGACACACTCACACAAACACACACACACCTACTGGAACACATACACTCACACAGGGAAACAGACATACACACACACACACAAAGACACAACCCAGAACACACACACATGCACGCACACACACGGGTATCAACACCAGAACACACACACCTAGTCCAATTCTCCAGGCGTCCTAGAGTATGCAGCAGTGATAGGAGTAGGCGTCAAAGCAGTCTTTCTCCCTAACCCTGTCGGCCCAGTCAATAACAACAGCAGCAGCTGACGCACAGGTGAGCCTGGAGCAGCTGGGGTCTGCAGCCCAAATCAGATCACGCTATCAGCCCGGAGACAAGAGAGGAGGCGGACAGAGGATGGGCATGGATGTGGACATCATTTATTCATTAAAGACAATCCGTCCATCTGCCAGCCTGATTGCCTACCTGCCTCTGTCTATCTGTCTGTGTCTATCTGTCTGTCTGTCTGTCTGTCTGTCAGTCTGTCTGTCAGTCAGTCTGTCTGTCTGTCTGTCTGTCTGTCTGTCTGTCTGTCTGTCTGCCTGCCTCCATGCCTGTCTGTCTCCATGTCTGTCTGTCTGTCTGTCTGTCTGTCTGTCTGCCTGACTGCCTGCCTGTGTGCCTACCTGCTTGCCTGACTTCCATTCCTACTTTTCTGTCAGTCTGTCTGTCTGTCTGTCTGTCTGTCCTTCTGTCTGTCTGTCGACACTTCCTTATATGGTAGATATGTGCCGGTCAGCCGGTGCAGAAGGCAGGCTTGTCACACCCCTACAACCATACTAATTGGTGCACGTTCAACCCGTCATCTTTCAAAAGGCTATCAGATCGCTGTCAGGTGTGACCTTCAAATCCAACTACGTCCGCTTTACGTTGGATTTAATTACAATGTAGGTTGACCTCAGTGGAAATACTATTCATTTGAGTGTGTAAGGGAAATGGAGTGGTTGTGTGTGTGTGTGTGTGTGTGTGTGTGTGTGTGTGTGTGTGTGTGTGTGTGTATGTGTGTGTGTGTGTGTGTATTTGTGTAGGCGTGTGTGTGTCTATCTGAAAGTAATTGCGTGGGTAGATGCATGAGATCCGTAGTGATAAAAGTACCTCTCCTTGCCACCGTTATGGAGCAGAACTCTCGCTTGAGTCACGCTACAATAATAGGCCGTGCGCCAGATAAAGAATACATAATAGCTTTTTCATGTCGACCGCATCATGTGAGCGCCCTCCGGCTCTCACAAATGTGAAGTTTCAAGCGCAGCATTTCACGGGAGCTCTCCACGGTGCTGAAACCCTCTCTTCCCACCAAAACGGAAAGTCTCCGAGCTCTGATTGCAGCTTACACTGAAATCCCCGTTCACTGCTCTGAGTTCCTGCTATATAACCCCTGGTAAATAATGTATTGGGGATGATTGCAACGCCAGTCATCTAAACCATGCAGATTAGACATCTGACACAGTAGTGAACTGGAAATCTCCTAAAATGGGTCCCTTTTCATGGAGCGACATTCCAATGCGGCCAAAACTAAAGGCGAGCCAATGCGCGCGGCATTAACAGCAGCTCGTGAATTTGCTTGTGCATTGTACACAACCCTATTGAGACTTATTGGTGTTCTTCTGGTTTTTAAATAGATAGAAGAAGACAATACAGATTGTACAAACAGACGTGCACTCAGAATGGTCATATGGCGAAATAAAGATTCATTGCATTCTTGTTTTGTATAAAATAAGAGGAACAGCATCGGTATTTAGCCACATTAACAGTTCAGCTGGAAACTGCTGCAATGCTATAGCTCCGTATTGCCAAGGCTACCTCTCTAAATCCCAAGTGGCACTAAACGCCATCTCATTTCCAAACATATGGTGGAAACAAAGTATGAGCACGTTCTGAATTAGCTTTCATACCTGTGTCGGTTTCAGCCGTCTCACTCCTGGCTCCTCTTGTCGAGAGACTCGCCCCGTTTGCTCGGAAGATGATTGACGACCAGTCCCTCTCTAACTTTCCACTCCTGTCCTTTTACCGGGATCCGCTCGTACTGAGAGTGAAACGGAGGCGCCCGAGGGTGCTCTACCCTGCTCTGAGTGGGCAGCGCAGTGAAATGGCAGAGCTGAGGCAGACGGAGAACGGAGAGATGCTTCAGGTGCAGCCACCGGCCGCGGGGCAAGCGAACACGCACGCTGACAGACGGATGGGAATAGCCATGTAGATAATATTGGAAAAGCCGTTACTCCGGTAATAAGGTCACAGTCTCTCCGTTGGGCATCTGTGCATGATAACACAAATCTCACACTCTCTTCACTTCAGCTACAGACACGCCACTTTGCCCTTGAACAGCAACCTGGACAAATGCATCCAACAATCCACGTAGCCTACGACGCCCTGTCAAAATGTATTTTTTCATCCCCAAAACAATATCCAGTGGAGGAAAACATAAACCCGCGGATTATAGTTATGAGATGAACACTCGGCTCACATGCCCATGAATAAACAAGGCTGTTTTTTCCCCAGAAACTAGGCTTTAGATAACATTTTTTGAGATCTTGGCCAGAATGATGCAGTAACCTTGAACTATGTCCAACAACGGGGTCCGGGCGTGTCCGGCGATGCTCCAAATGCAAGAGCGAGATTCGTCCTGCAGCCTCCCACCACGCGTTCCGATTTATCTTAATCCATCCGGTGAGCGAAAAAAACAAACAGCAAGTAAGGGAATGCCCGAAACTCAGAGCCGTCGCCCCTTTCGAACTGCGTCTCAATAAGCCTCTTTGGGCAAGTGATAAACGACCGTAAGTGATTTACGGTGACACTTCAACCGCGTGGCTTCCACGGATTGCCCCGTAGGTGAGCGGGGACTGTGAGATCCAATCTCAAAGCTCCGGACTTCCAAAGGCACGCCCAACCAAACCGCACGTCCTTCCGTCCTCCTCCTCTCTCCCTCCGGTAAGAGGTTTCCGAGTCGGTCCCGGCACCTGCTGACCAACGAGTTAGCAGAGAGAAACTTCTTCCCTCCTCCTCGTCAGCGGTGTCATGTCTCACTTAAAAGAGACTGCGGTGCGGAAGGGTTTCATCGCTTCTCGCGGGTTGCGCCTTCCCGGTGTATTCACAAGAACATCAGCATGTTGTGGAAGAGAAAGCGGAGCGGTGCACGGAACGGGATAACATAGGATAGAATGGGGAGGTGGCCACATGCTTGTGAATCTAAATGAGAAATAACGCCATTAGTGTTTAAAATTGAGGCTCAGCTTCGAAGGTGATTGGGAGGGCTCATTCACGTTGCTATATATGCTTGTGAACTTCTGACCTATAAGGTATGGATGGTATAAATTCCCAAACTGCTATCTCATTGCCTCTGACCCGTCAGGGGATTTCAAACTGCAGTCATTTAATCTCAAAGAGCTGGTAGGACCAACACACAGGTCTATGCACCAACCATCAAAACAATGGACATCAATCTGACATACTGACCCACAGGTCTGTATACAAACACAGATAATATCACTCTTCTGCCATACAAGGGGGGTAGCTCAGAGGTTCGAACACCTGAAATGCAGGTCAAAGGTTCAAATCTCACCACTACCGCACGTCGATTCGGATGACAGTGTCTGCCAAATTAAATTGATGGGATGAACCTCCATTTACATTGTCTTGACTTGCTCACTACTTGGTTTCAGCTTTGGATGGAGCTCTACAGGCGGAGGAATCACCCACGAACAAAGACCCCGCGATGAGACCTGAGGAACTCTGCAATGAATAATGAGCCAGAGAAAATAGTGCCATTGTACTCTCATCCATTTTGCATTTAACTTTGCACCTCGCCCCCCTCCCCACCTCCTCTTCTGAAACGAAGCCCTTGCTAAGCACACTCTCCCTCACACACCCCTGCTTCAGAGACGAGCCACTGAACAGGGCGATAAGGGAAATATTACAGTATGTATGATGATGGGTAATTATGCAGACTCCAGATATGGTTCAGTTATCTGTCTTCCTTCTCTCTGTCTGCCAGGGTGAGGCTGGGCGGCCGGGTAGGAAGTGTATCCCTGCTCTGTGAGTGTGTGTTTTCTAAGTGTGTGAGAGTCTCGGGTGTGTATTTGAGTGTGTGCGTGTGTCCCGGGGTGTGTATGTGAATGTGTGTGTGTGTGTGGGGGAGGATGTGTGTTCATGTGTATATTTGTGTGTGTGTGTGTGTGTGTGTGTACATCTGGTCTCTCTGTCAGCCTGCTGAAGGAGAGCCTGGAAGAGATGCAGCAAGGCTGGTCTCTGTCCATGTTATCTCTGCATGTGTGTGTGTGTGTGAACACACACCAGCCTGGGACACGTGAGAGAAGCTGGGCTGCCAGGGCTCGGTTTCAAACTGAAATCTGACACGCGGGGAGGTCTGGGGGTGGGAGGAGGGAGAGGAGAGGAGAGGGGGAGGAGGGAGGAGAGAGCCACAACTAAAATGCTGACAGGGGGGATGTGTGTCAGCTCTATCTACATTTCCAGCCTGCCACAAAGGCTGAAACAAGAGCTGACTTGACACTCTTTCTTTACTGTGGGCCCACACATTCAGGCTTTTAGAAATGCCAAACTCTCCCGTTAAACAGAATATAGGTATTACTAAACCCATCAAAACACATCAATGTACACTTCTACCATTAGGCCATGAGGATGTTCTTCAGGGGGTCTGAGGGTCACATGTACCAAAAGCTGTAAACCCCAGCCTCTTTTCGATAATCAATAAATCCATCAATTGAATGTTTACTTTCTGTAAGATTATTGAACGAGTGGCATTAAATGCCAGGGATGCCAGGTCCAAAACTATACAAGGTACATCTGATCTCTGGAAAAAACTTCCTTCCTTGCACTTCCTGATTGAAATATTTCCGTGCTCATAATATTTTTTTATTTATGTGCTTGGACTTCACTAATGCTGACCGCTGGTTTGAGCGTGTTCTGATTCGTGATCACACCTGAGTTTTATCCTGAGGCTACAACTCAATTAATTCATACTTAGCTAATGTCAGCTCTCTGGAAGCTCACTTCAAATGATTCTCATTCCTTCTCCTCTCGTCCACAGTGACAAAAAAAAAGAAACCTTTCCATGGGAAATCAATAGTGGTCCGCTCGCCTACACGTTGTGCTTGCTGGTGTGCACTGAGCCTGAGGGGAGACACAGCATGCCAGCCTCCAGCCCCGATGATGAGGCTGTTGTCCAAAGAAAACCCTCTGTCTTCAGACTGGGAGTGTCGGAGAGAGGAACAGAGAAAAAGGAGAGAAGGTGAAAGATACAGAACGTGTGAGAGAGAGAGAGAAAGAGAGAGAGAGAGAGAGAGAGAGAGAGAGAGAGAGAGAGAGAGAGAGAGAGAGAGAGAGAGAGAGAGAGAGAGAAAAAAGGAAGGAAGGAAAGAAGGAAAGAAGGAAAGAAGGAAAGAAGGAAAGAAGGAAAGAAGGAAGGGATTGAGAGTGAGTGACAGACACACAGACAGACAAACAGACAAACAGACAAACAAACAGACAGATAGACAGACAGACAGAGAGACAGACAGACAGAGAATAACATGTATGGGGAAAGAGACAAATAGAGGAAGAAACTAAAAGATAGAGAAAGAGAAAGGGAGGTAGGGCAAGGGATGGAGAGAGTGAAGGATGGAGAGAGAGAAACAGATCCCCAGAGAAAGACAGATGGTAAAAGGCACACAAAGAGAGAGAGAGAGAGAGAGAGAGAGAGAGAGAGAGAGAGAGAGAGCATAGTGCATGAGCGAGGATGGCGGCGGCCCACTTAACGGCGAGGCGGCGAGGCTGAGAGGTTCCTGAAGGGTTAAATGGAGGTCAGGAGAAGGTTCATCCTTCCTTGGCAGGAAGTGGCTTCCCCTCCAGAGAGGATGGGCCGCGGATGCCAAGTGGTTTTCTGTCATCCAACAGAAGGGTGGATGGGTGCACCGGAGGGAAGGGTTGCAAGGGGTGAGAGAGAGCAGGCGAGAGACAGAGAGGGCAAGATGGAAGACAAAAACACTTGGGAACATTGGAAGTGAGAGGCGGAGAGCACTGGGGAGGGACAGAGAGAGAAAAGATAGATAGAGAGAGAGAGAGTCAACGATTGAGGAGGTGTGAGACAGGATAAGACCAGACAGAGAGAGCAGGCTCGGAGATGGAGGGATGACGGAGCAATGGCAGAGGGACGGGGAAGAAGAGAGCGATCACGCAGAAAGGAAGTGTCACACAGAGCAGTGTCAGAGTCGATGCCAGGGTCTCCCTGTCCGTCTGGACTGGCAGCTCCAGATCCTGCCCACACTGCCTCACCCACCTCCCCACACAGCCTCACCCACCTCCCCACACAACCTCCTCCCCACACAGCCTCACCCACCTCCCCAGACAGCCTCACCCTCCTCCCCACACTGCCACACCCACCTCCCCACACTGCCTCACCCACCTCCCCCCACTGCCTCCCCCTCCTCCCCACACTGCCTCCCCCTGCTCCCCACACTGCCTCACCCACCTCCCCACACTGCCTCCCCCTGCTCCCCACACTGCCTCCCCCTCCTCCCCACACTGCCTCACCCACCTCCCCAGACAGCCTCACCCTCCTCCCCACACTGCCACACCCACCTCCCCACACTGCCTCACCCACCTCCCCACACTGCCTCCCCCTGCTCCCCACACTGCCTCCCCCTGCTCCCCACACTGCCTCCCCCTCCTCCCCACACTGCCTCCCCCTGCTCCCCACATTGCCTCCCCCTCCTCCCCACACTGCCTCCCCCTCCTCCCCACACTGCCTCCCCCTGCTCCCCACACTGCCTCACCCACCTCCCCACACTGCCTCCCCCTGCTCCCCACACTGCCTCCCCCTCCTCCCCACACTGCCTCCCCCTGCTCCCCACATTGCCTCCCCCTCCTCCCCACACTGCCTCCCCCTCCTCCCCACACTGCCTCCCCCTGCTCCCCACACTGCCTCACCCACTTCACTGAGATGGAAAAACCCAACAAGTCTGAACTGCCGTGCCATGCAGTCCTCCTCTGAGGTGGTGTTAGGGAGACTTGAATTACAGGGACTGCAAGATACAGTCAGCACAGTTACAGCCTGGAATAAGTAAGTATGTGAGTAGCCAGTCAGATGTACAGCCAGTCAGATATACAGCCGGTCAGATATACAGTCTGTCAGATATACAGCCATTCTGATATACAGCCAGTCAGATATACAGTTTTCCTGGGGGGCAAACTGCACAACAATCACATTTTCAGTCCCCTATCTAATAATCCTACTGCGTGCCATTCAATCCTGAGGCTGGGCCTGATTAAATATGAAAGCCTAGGATTTAGAATGCCCCGGAAGAGATAGGTGGGTGGAGGCTGAATTGGTACGGACACCCAGGATTTCGACCAGCCCGCTGGAGAGAGACAGGCTTAGCTGCTTTGACTGTGGCAGCCACATCCCCTGACCCAGAGGATCCTGCTGGATTGGATTCCCTCCTGCTGCTTTAGGCACTCACTTCCAGAGAAAAGACGGAGGGAGGGAGGGAGGGAGGGAGGGAGGGAGGGAGGGAGGGAGGGAGGGAGGGAGGGAGGGAGGGAGGGAGGGAGGGAGGGAGGGAGGGAGGGAGGGAGGGAGGGAGGGAGGGGGGAGGGAGGGGAGGGAGGGAGGGAGGGAGGGAGGGAGGGAGGGAGGGAGGGAGGGAGGGAGGAGGGAGGGAGGGAGGGAGGGAGGGAGGGAGGGAGGGAGGGAGGGAGGGAGGGAGGGAGGGAGGGAGGGAGGGAGGGAGGGAGGGAGGGAGGGAGGGAGGGAGGGTGAGAAGGAGAGATGCCGAAAGTGAAAGATGGAAAGGTCAAACGGTGAGGAGAGAAGAGGGATGGAGAAGAGTTAGCATGAGACAGAGAAGAGAGAGGAGGTGTGGAAGAGAGAGGGATTTAGTTGGAGGGGGAGTGTTCTTGCAGCCAGTACTGAAGGGTGGATTGGCTCTAGCACTGATCCTTGGCCTTTGGTGGTTCTGCGGTAAGCTGTTCTGCTTTCACCGTGCCTTTTAACTGTGATGGGTCAAGCTGCTGCACCTTCTCCCAGGCCCTGGCACTGGAGCAAACACACACACACACACACACACCACTCCCAACACCTACGCACAAATACGCCCGCACAGAAATATGCACACAACAAAAGGGATGTAAATACTCACACAAACACACATCAACTCCAACATCCACACTTAAAAATAAACGCTGTCTCCACCTCATTAGCACCTAACATCAGTATTCATATTTAATGCACCCTGCACCTTACAGAATTCAGCTCACATCCATCCACGCTCTGCCTTTTCAACACCCCCTCACAATAATTGCGTATTTGAATGCACAAGTTAATGGTCTCCAAGATATTGTCATAACATAGGGAAGTAATATGTCTCACTGCAGACCACTTTTCCTGTTTCCACAGACGGAGCTTAATTAAAGAAGCCTATGACGGCCCCAGGCCCTCTGGGGGTGTCTGAGGATCCAGAACATGCAGGCCCTCTGGGGGTGTCTGAGGACTCAGAACATGCAGGCCCCCTGGGGGTGTCTGAGGATCCAGAACATGCAGGCCCCCTGGGGGTGTCTGAGGATCCAGAACATGCAGGCCCTCCGGGGGTGTCTGAGGATCCAGAACATGCAGGCCCTCTGGGGGTGTCTGAGGATCCAGAACATGCAGGCCCCCTGGGGGTGTCTGAGGACTCAGAACATGCAGGCCCTCCGGGGGTGTCTGAGGATCCAGAACATGCAGGCCCTCTGGGGGTGTCTGAGGATCCAGAACATGCAGGCCCCCTGGGGGTGTCTGAGGATCCAGAACATGCAGGCCCCCTGGGGGTGTCTGAGGATCCAGAACATGCAGGCCCTCTGGGGGTGTCTGAGGATCCAGAACATGCAGGCCCCCTGGGGGTGTCTGAGGATCCAGAACATGCAGGCCCTCTGGGGGTGTCTGAGGATCCAGAACATGCAGGCCCTCTGGGGGTGTCTGAGGACTCAGAACATGCAGGCCCCCTGGGGGTGTCTGAGGATCCAGAACATGCAGGCCCCCTGGGGGTGTCTGAGGATCCAGAACATGCAGGCCCCCTGGGGGTGTCTGAGGATCCAGAACATGCAGGCCCCCTGGGGGTGTCTGAGGATCCAGAACATGCAGGCCCTCCGGGGGTGTCTGAGGATCCAGAACATGCAGGCCCTCCGGGGGTGTCCTCAGGCCTTCACAGGACATCTCCCCCAGGTGTTCTGGAGCTCCAGCAAGCCTTGTCCCAGCCCACGTGATTCTATGGAAGGAACACCATGGTTTGATTGGGACTCGTGTTGTTATTCCATGTTAGTTAGCAACCATGTCAAGCTGTAGTTTTTTTTACACTAGTTTGTAACTGTATGGTACAGGCTTATACCATAGACTAACACAGGCTAACACATTGGGACTGGTATAGCTCTGCGGTAGAGCATTTTATTGAAGATCAAGATGTCGCAAGTTCCCTTCCTGATCCACAAGCTGTTATGGATCAAAGTGTCTTGTTAAATGAACACTTTGTTATTCTTATAAGATTAAACGCAGCTGTAAAATGCAGTAAAATGCAGCAGTAAAAGGACGAGGGCACGCATCTTGTATGCATGGGTTCATTTATTACAAGAAGGGTCTTTAATCCATTGGCGGGGAAGTAAGGACCGATCCCAGTCGTGGGTTAGTGAAGATGGAGGACCTGAAAGAGACCACGTGCCGTGTTTCTGGAGAACGCTGGCTCTGATAAATGAGGGACTGGAGGCTTTTTAAACTGACTCGACGTTTAAGAAATGAGAGGCGGATGAGAGGAGCGATGGAGCCGGGAGAGGCAGGGGGAGGGAGGGAGGGAGCATGTGAGGTAAAGAAAAGGAGAGACAGCTGAGAGAGAACGGGAAGAAAGGAGGGAGGAGAGGTAGAGGCAAGGGGCGAGCGGAAGAGGAAGGAGGGAGGATGATTAACGAGGCGCCAGTCATGCGAGGCGATGAGGGCGACTGGCTCACTCCGCCGTCAAACGGAGGAAGGAGACGCCAGGCTTTCCTCCTCCCCCTCACCACCATCATCACCATCATGTAGCTCCTCCCCCTCACCACCATCATCACCATCATGTAGCTCCTCCCCCTCACCACCATCATCACCATCATGTAGCTCCTCCCCCTCACCACCATCATCACCATCATGTAGCTCCTCCCCCTCACCACCATCATCACCATCATGTAGCTCCTCCTCCTCACCACCATCATCACCATCATGTAGCTCCTCCTCCTCACCACCATCATCACCATCATGTCGACCTGGACGCAGCAGGTCCTTCGCTGCCTGTCCTCTCAGTGTGGTGCCAAGAAAACCCCTAACATCCCCCCCAAGCTCAAACATACAATCAGGCCAGTTGTCCAAAGCCACTAAAACAAGCCCGGTATCAACACCTTCCTGTTCTGTTTCGGATAGAATCCAATCTAACTTTATTTGTAGACGTGATTCCTGTCACTTAGGCCTACTGTAGTTGTGTAATATGAAGTGTGTCAGTGATTGTGACTGGGACTGGAAGCAATGCTTCTGAGATGAGGCTGAACAGGTGGTTATTAAATCTGCTTCAGCCCTGGGCACAGACATCACTCAGTGGAGACATCACTGCCTGGTTCAAAGATCTCACTATCACAATATAAATCCTTCTGAAGACAGTTACAGAGGGAGAGAGAGAGTGAGAGGGAGCTGGAGGGAGAGTGAGATAGAGAGATAGAGAGATATAGAGAGAGAGAGTTCAGGAGAAAGAAGGACAAAGACATTGATTGCTGACAATGGATGAACAAACCCCACTTTGAAATACAGGCCTCATTAGGAGACGTGCATGATTATTTCACCAATAACAAGATTAAAATACTATCACGCTCCGCCTGCTTTGTATATCAAAGGGTTCTGTGGTCTGTCTTACGATGCTGCCCCTGACTTCATTACCAGCTATGAGCCCGGGATGACTCTGAGTGCTCCATGCACAAAGAGTCATTAGCAAATCCATTCAGTGATTGATCAACAATCGTTTCCCCAGATGGGTTAATTACATGTTTTCTCAGGCAGACCTCTGGGGTGTAGATATTACCATGCTGTAAAAGGAAAAAAAAATGTCCACTCAACAGAACTGAAATGAAATAAGAGAATTATGTTTTCTCTCTGCTCGTTAAAATGCTTTTTATTTTATGTTCTGTTGCTCTCGGTTTCAGGCTTTGGAGTCCTTGGTGAACCAGAGATTCAGAGAACCCGCTAGAAACTGCTAGGGTCTGTTGTGTAGGCACATCCCTTGCAGACGAGACTGCACATCCATTCCAACAATGGAGACTGCATTCACATTGCTGCCTCATATTGGACCCTCAATGGCTTAACAGAACAGCCAGCCAATCACAAAATAAATTGCTTTCCTTTAAACAAGACAGGAAGGACAGTTATTTACTGTGTGTTGCAGAATCAAGTAACTGACAAGAAAACAAATGAATTCATTTCTTGACTCTGAACACTGAAATACTGTTGGAATGATGCACTTCTAAATCTTGATCTTCCGAGGTCTGCGTGCACCATTTGTACATCGCCTTTGACCAAAGAATGTGTGAAAAATAAATCAAATGTGTTTGTGGTAATCCCACCCGGGTTTGATAAAACTAACGTTCCCTCCTGGTTGTTGAATCTCAGCCCGCCGTGTCACGTACAGTAAAGTTAGTGTGTGGTAGGAAATGTGCTGAGCTGGAGACACAGGGCTGGAAGCACAGACACTTGTGCATGATTCACACAGACCAAGACGGAGCCAAACAGCCAAGTCATGGAGTACCTCATGATGGAGCTTCCAAGAAATACCCTTCAACTGGAGGACCAGGTCTGGTTAAACGAGCCAAGATAAACCAGAGGAAATGAATCAACTAGAACCCACACACAAAGACACACACACACAAAGACACATACACACACACAGCCCTCCCAACACCTCATCAACACTTTTACACCTGCTCATGCAGGGAGCGGAGATCCATTTATAACCTAATAAAAACACGACTGCCTGCTAGTGTTACATTTCAGGCAAAGTCAATTTATGCGAGGCGCTGTCTGTTGACAGGAATAAAGAGTTGGGGAGCAGCACTCGTTTTCACGGAGGCTGAAAAGTGCTGAGTGGTAAGCAAACACACTTTCATCTGCCTGGGCCGTCTGTTAAGTATGCTGCACACTGAAACACTGGTTCACTGTTCACTTACTGGGGCACAGGGGTCCCAGAGGGAGGAGACACAGAGAGAGAGAGAGAGAGAGAGAGAGAGAGAGAGAGAGAGAGAGAGAGAAAGAGAGAGAGAGAGAGAGAGAGAGAGAGAGAGAGACAGAGAGAGAGAGAGACAGAGAGAGAGAGAGAGAGAGAGAGAGAGAGAGAGAGAGAGAGAGAGAGAGAGAGAGAGAGAGAGGGGCATTTCGGGTCTTCCAGAAAGATCCCTCCTCCTCCTCATCATCATTATTATCATCAAATCTCTACTACCTTTATAAGCTTCATTATCACCATTATTATTATTGACTTGTTTTCTACCTTGGTCATCATCACTATCATCTTCACTCACGTTTTCACTCAAACCCTTGCACTTTCCGAACAAACAAAACCAAACTATCCAGATCTTCTGCATGTTCAAAGAGACTTCTGCATGTATAGGTGGCTCAACACATCGCTCCATGTGTTAAGTCTTTCTTATTCTCTCCACTTTCCACTCTCCAGTCTTAACACAACAGACTCACAAACACACAGACACATGCACATAGACACACATGCGCACACAGGAAAGAGTGTGACCACCAGGTCAGTAACTCCATTTGTCACCCTCTTCCCAGCAGTTTGATATCCTGTTTCACTGATTAGATGCTACCAAGCTTCCTCATTCGTGCTCCTTCCAATCCTTCTATCTCCTCCTCCCAATATGTCCTCCCTCCACCTCTCTCACTCACTGCGTCTCCTCCTCCCTCCACCTCCGTCCTTGTTCTCCCTCATCCTACTCCTCCATCTCTTCCTCCTCGCGTCACCTCCTCCTCTCTCGTCTTCCCAGAACGAGGGAGGGAATATTCATGGCATCTGTAAATCAGCACTACAATGTTTCCAGCGAAGGCAAATTGAATAAGAGCGCTGCTCTGCAAACCTTGGCAAATTTGTAAATCAGAATCAAAAAGACGGAAATGGCAACAAACACAGATTATCACAAATGCTCGGTGTAGATGAAAACAACATCGGTAGAGGCATATTTAGAGGCTGGTAAACACTTGCACACACACTCACACACCAACCAGCAATAAATCCGCTCAAAAGTACAGGCATTGTCCTCAGCTCATTCACCCCTCCTGTGTGAAGACCTGGTGAGGGTCTAGCAAGGCTGCAGCTGTGTGATACTGGCTGGGCTGTGTGCTCAGGGGCTGGGAAACAACTGGCTGACACCCCCCACACACACACACTGACACACACACACACACACACATACACACCCTCTCCCCAATCTCCACGCTCCCAGGTACAGAAGCAGGAGAGACAGCAGGAGCAGACAGCAGAACCAGACAGGGAAGAAGCAGACCAAACAGCAGAACCAGACAGGGAAGAAGCAGACCAAACAGCAGAACCAGAGATCAGCCTGACAACAAGACAGCAAGCATGAACTAGGAACCAAGATGAAAATCAAATCAGGCAACGGAGATAGAAACCTGTGTAGGTTGTTCTTTGATTATAAACATTCTCCTTAGATCCACCCATGATTGCTCACTCTCTCTCTCCGACCTCTCCTTGAACCCTCCCTTGTCTGTCCTCCACGCTCTCTTCTTTTCCATCTTTCACCACCTCCCTATGCTTCATCTCTCCCTCTCTCTCTCTCTCTCTCTCTCTCTCTCTCTCTCTCTCTCTCTCTCTCTCTCTCTCTCTCTCTCTCTCTCTCTCTCTCTCTCTCTCTCTCTCTCTCTCTCTCTCTCTCGCTCTCCACCTCCCTTCCTTTCACCACCTCCCCTCTTCCTTCCCTTCTGTCAGAGAGACAAACACTGTGGTCTCTCCAGCTCATCGTGCTCGGTGAGGATTCTCTCGCCCTCTCTGTAAACACGAGACAGAGAGACAGGCCACCCACAGAAGCGACCTGCGCTGGACAAGCAAGTGACTCACTGCTGGGAGCGCACATTGCTATTCACAGTTAATTACCACGGCAGAAAGACAGAAAGAGTCTGAGTCAGAACCATCATGAATATTACATGGTACCCGTAAAGTCTCCGACAGATCAATTAAAGAAGCCGACATTTGTCTCAATGTGCAAATGCAGTGTCCACTTGGCTAGGCTGTACACAGTGTGAAGGTAGACCAGTGTTGGTGCGTAGCAATGTATTTCTGCATTAACATTCAGGAGGTGTATGGCTATTGATTGGTTCTAGTCCAAGATAACGTGCATAGCTAAACACAGGTGTTAGGCCAGGTAGAATAATGAACATGCAATAATGGAACTGCAGATGTGTGACTACAATATAGATGGACAGACAGACCGATAGAATACTGAAAAGCAGACAGAAATACAGATTTTGCACCTGCAACATAAAGATTGGAAAGGCAGGGTTGAGATATCCAGATAGCTGTCCCCTCCTATTGGACCGCAAATACTGGTGTAGTGGAGGTGGTTTGAAACCACTGTCCTGAGAGGGGACCTGTGGGCCCTGCTGTTACCCTCAGACCACAAGCTTGTCTTCTTGGTCTATTGATTGCTTGAACTCTGTTCATGTCTTTGGTCGGGGTGTCGCACAAGGAGATTGGATCCCCAAGCTTCCGCGGGGGAGCCCAAACGCCTCCGGCCAGACTGAGAGAGGGAAGACGTCCAGGATGCAGATGTCCTGGCTTGCATCCAATGCAGACACCTGCCGGCACTCAGGACATCCAGGAGGTCGAGTGGATGTGGATACGTCTGGGCTTTGATCAGGTCACCGACACTCATCACACAAACGCTGCTCGACTCAAGCGGGGCTTTGGTGTCACATGTCGTCTGGGGACATGAAGATGACTCCTTAAGAAGCTTCCTGGAAACGCGTTTCTAGAAGATGCTACTCTGGGTCATCCGGTTTATCTCCCTTTGCCACTCCCCGGCCTCTCTACTCTTCCCCCTTTCACACTCCCTGGCCTCCCCCCCTTCCCCTCTCCACACTCCCGATTCCACACACACATCTGTTTTCCACACACACGGCTTAGACCCGGAGACAAAACACAGGGCTCTCCCCCCCCACCCCTCTCAGCACAGCCACACCTGTTTCTATTTTTAACATGTGCCAGCTCAGCTGTTTACCGTGGTGCACTGGGACTCTGGTGGGCTTCACAGCTCCACCCTGCACTGTGTCTCAACCCTGCCTCATCCACTTCCACGCTTTGCCTTCCTGCCCAAACGGACTCTCCTCCCTGCGTTACTGCCCTGACAGCCTACCCCTACCTGCCTCTCCCACTAGCAGTCTCAAACAAGCTGCCTGTGTGTCTGTATTACACTATTATTTCCATGACCTTCTTCCATAGGTCTTCACTGTTGTTGCGATGTGTCATCTTCTTGAAGTTCAGATCTGTAGAGTGATGGAAATACTGGTGTTATCGCCTGTCACAGGCGCAGGTTTTCAAAGTCAAAGGGATTTCTTGTTGTAGTTCACTGTACAAGACAGGGTCCTTCTGGAAAATGCCATTCCTGTGGCTTGGCAAGCTGCTGCTTCCTATTCACTGCCAGTAAGGACATGTCACCACAAATGCGAAGAGACCATTGAAACGTCCCCATCAATAGTTAAGAGAAGGTTTGTGTCATCATATAGGGTGATGTATGCTCTACATGTTTGTCCTCACCGCTGTTTAATAAACTAAACCTGCAGCCTTGAGTTCCCTCAAAAAGAGACTATCCTTTCATGTTGTTTTGTTTCATTCACATTTACCCCAGAAGAGAGTTAGCATAGACTGGAATAGAATAAAATGGGAAAAAAACTAACTTAATTGTCTATTCTGAATAGCCATTTTTCTTGACATATCATTCCATTAGCCAGTAGCCATATTGCATATACATATTAAAAGTTATTCATTCACGGCGGACATTTGACATGAATCCACACATTCACTAAAGGGTAACTGAACAATAAACATTCACTCACACAAAAGCCCTGTTTCCACTGTGCAAGGTAGTTTACTTTGTATGGAGTTTGCATTTAGTCATCCAAGACACTAACCTTGGTAAAGGTTCATTTCTTTCCTGTTTAACCCTGTAGAGAGCATGTGCCCCAGTCTGTCCTTGTTTCCCCCAGTAGAGTTTGTGTTTGCGGTTCCCCTCCCATGCTCCTCTGGTGCAGCTCTCTGCTTCAGAGCCAGCTCTCTAACTTCATTAAGCCACCTGATGAAAAGCAGTCCCACAGACTCGCTACTCATTTGACCCCAGAAATATATTATCCACTGCCTCATCCGCAGCGAGCTGCAAGCTAGCGCTGCTCTTTCAAGCAACCCCTAATACAGACTGAAGCAATGACTTTGTCTCTTTTTTTTCCGGATGAAGACGGGTAAAAAGAGACAGAAGCAGACGGATTTGAAAACAACCTATTGCCTGAACTGACGGTGGCCTGTAAAATGTCAAAGGATTTGTTGAAACGTGTGACTTGAAGGAGACAGAGTCTGCTCTCTGTCACTCACATCTCCTCTATTTATAACCTGGCATTTCTTCCCTGGGAATGACGGGTGACCTCTTGCCGGATAGATGGATGTATACGAGACAGAGAGAGAGATGGAGGGAGCGAGGACGAGAGGTGGAGGGAGAGAAAGAGGGAGCGAGAGGGGAGGGAGGGAGGGGATGAGAGGGAAAGAGTAGAGAGAGAGTTATTCAGAGCGACTCAGAGAGAGATATTCAGACCGTACAGGAGTAAGGTTCTTAAAAGGTCACATAATGCTTCCTGTACACAAGGATTCATCCGCTTACACGGCTGGTTTGTCCAAGGGTCGAGCGTCCACACAGCACACAGCCCGGAACTCAGTCTCCCTGATCTGAATAGCCGGTGTGAGCTGCTCACCTCGAGGCCCACCATCCATCAGGAGAGCAGCACAGAGCCTGCTGGGAAATGGAGTGTGCTGTTATTATTTGGAGAGCTGTTAGAAGAGGAGGGTGGGGAGAGGGAAGGGGAGGAGAGGAGGAGGTGAGAGGAGACTAGGGGAGAGGGGAGATGAAGAGAAAAAAAGGCAGGAGTGGAGAGAAGAGAAGAGGGGAAGATATATGTTGTTAAGAGGCTATTCTCTAGCCTGTCTGTCTCAGGGTGTCTCTCCCTGTCTATTTATGGCAGATGATAGACAATTGAGGGATTTGATAGAGGACTGAGTCATTGGAGTGAGTACTATTAAAGTATTCTGCTAGAAAATGTAACAACTGGCTGTACACTCTGTTAGGGCCTGAGCTGGCTTGTCCACCAGAAGAATTTAACTGACCGAGTTGACCAGAAAGGAACAAGAGCACACACCACAACTTCCACCATGACACAATCCTTCATTTCTTCTTCTTGGTGTGATATTTATATTTGGCTGAACAAATTCAAATGCATCTGTAAAACCTGAAATGTAATCCTTTCTCATAGGATCCGTCTCAGAGAAAGTGAGAGATACAGGGAAGTCGAAACCACAATCTCATTTTGCATTTCAAAACAAGACCGGGGCGTTTTCACACCTTTGAGTATATTCATTGATTATTCATAAGTGACTCGTGCTTAGGAGTAGGTGCTGTGCGTTCTCAGGGTCGTGAAGAAGGACATCTGTGACATTCAACTCTCAAAAACTCACAGAATATACAGTCAGATAACCTCTTCCCATCAAATGATTATTACCCTAGAGTTGATTTAGAGGTTTAAATATTTTTTTTACTTTACAAGTGTTGAATTTACTTATTAAAACCCTCATCAATACTCAATCCTAGACGTAATTTGCTGCTAAAAGAAACATATGTTGGCGAAGCGAGGGGGCTGGAGGCAATGTCACGAGGAGAGGAGACAGGGGACGGTAAGGGAGGAGATGAGGGGAGAGTTCCACAAGTAGGTTACACATTGTAAAATTGACGAAAAAAACTCACTCCTGAGAAAATGAATAATTAAATACATGAATGTGATTTCTGTATTTCCAATGTTCTATCATGCATGGAACTTAGCAAAGTCTTTAATTGAAAGCCATTTAGCGACTTCAATGGAAATGCACATTCTTGGCAGAGGGCTATGATTTTAAAAGGGCTTTGAACTGCCTTAAACGTGAACACATATTTCTCACCAAGTGAACATTGGTTTCCTCCACATCTTCACCCTTATCATCCTGTCTTATTTTCCCTTATCTCTCTCTCTCCCTAGTTCTCTTTTTCTCTCTCCTCTGTGTACCCACCCTCCTCTCCCTCTCTTCCCCTCTCCCCCCGCCTCTCTCTCTCTCTCTCTCTCTCTCTCTCTCTCTCTCTCTCTCTCTCTCTCTTCTCTCTCTCTCTCTCTCTCTCTCTCTCTCTCTCTCTCTCTCTCTCTCTCTCTCTCTCTCTCTCTCTCTCTCTCTCTCTCTCTCTCACTCCCAATCTCTCACACGCATAGTCCAAGTCTTCTGTCTGCTGATGCTCGATATGGATTCTATCCTGATTGATGGCAGTGTGTGTGTGTGTGTGTGTGTGTGCCTCTGTCCTACTGCCCAGCTCTGATAACAGCAGGGCTTTCAGGAGGGCAGTCTGGCAGGGGGGTCTTCAGCCTCCAGGGGTTATGCCCTGTCTGCACTTCATGGGGATAACAGGATAACCTGAAGACTACACAGAACATCACTGGCAACCCACACACACATGACGCTCTGGAAAATAGTCGCCTTTTATCGTCTCTGTACTTCAAGTCTGGATGCAGCTGCATTGTGAACAGTTCATCATATTGCTACTAGTTCATAACTGTTATATGGTAAATGGTAAATGGACTGCATTTATACAGCGCGTTTTCTACCTTAGCGGCACTCAAAGCACTTCACATTTTTGCCTCTCATTCACCCATTCATACCGACGGCAGAGAGCTGCCGTGCAAGGCGTCGCTCTGCCCATTGGGAGCAACTTGGGGTTCAGAGTCTTGCTCAAGGATACTTCAGCACATGGCCTGGGAGGAGTGGGGATCGAACCGCCAACCTTAGAATTAACAGACGACCCTCTCTACCCCCTGAGCCACAGCCGCCCCTTATATAATAATAATAATAATAATAATAATAATAATAAAATGTAATCATGCTTGCATTTGGTGTCTGACTGGGTTGTAAAACTGGCCTAAGGAGTAATACAAACTCAGAATCAGTAATTAAGTTGGCAGGCAAACTGTCTAAAACTTTTAGCATGCATGCTATTACTAACAACTAATTCTACACTAAGTGGATTCAAACAATGAATTATTTAAATTGCATTCCTAACCATATTCCAAGGAGCAACATGCGTTACTTTAACTATAAATGATTTCCGGCAAATGCCATTACAGCAAATCCATTTGCTGTAATGGCATAATACATTTCTCAGCATTTAAAACTTTACGCTTCTACCCAGCTTATGATATATCCAGCCAAGCCTCTATGTCATTTGGGGAACAGAGCAATTCACCCCCCAGCAGAGTGTTGAGTCTCCCATGCCCACCCACACTGGTGGAGAGATCTGTCAATCACAGCCGACGAGGGACACTGAGAGAGAGCTCGGTGATTCAGGGGGATGGGCCTAAACTCCTCCTCAACCTCACGTTCATATTCATGAGGATGGAGTGAGCGGAGGGAGGGGAGGATGAAACTAGCGGAGGGAGGGGAGGATGGAACTAGCGGAGGGAGGGGAGGATGGAGCTAGCAGAGGGAGGGGAGAGGGTAGTGGAAGTGACAGTAACATGGGACGAGGCTGTTGCAACAGAATGCGCCACTGAACACGGTCCTGCTTGCTTCAACTCTCCTCGACTCTGCTGAGGATGATCAACTAGAGCACACGGGATTCAATTTGATTAGATTTGGACGTGATGTGAATCTTTTGGATTGGATTCTTTTTTGTTATTTTCGCTCCAATTCAATGCCGACGGTCATCTCTCAGTGACCTCACAGTGACCGTGACCTCTCAATGACCTCACAGCGACCATGACCTCTTAATGACCTCTCCTCAGCGCTCATCTTCCTTCACCCTCCCACGCTGCCTGGACAGTGAGGGGTATCTGGAGTGGAGGGGACGGAGGAAGGGAGAGGAGGGGATGGGGGGAGGGGAGGGGTTGTCATGTAACTGTGTGTGTTAATGGACCGTGTGGGCCTGCACTATATAACACACCTGTTCATGCTCCACTTCCTACATACGTGACAGATGTTGTGTGTGTGTGTGTGTGTGTGTATACGTGTCTGTATGTAAGTCAACATGCTGCAGAGTATCATTTTTTGTGTTTGAGTGTGTTTCCCTGTGCTTTTTATTTTTGCGCAAAAAAGTATGTTTGTGTGTGTGTGTGTTTGTATGTGTTAGCATATGCTTTCTTGGTTTTGGGCCAAAGGTATCGCTGGAGTCAGCAGACAAAACAAATGTGTTTTATTCCCCTTTTGAATAAATGATGGTCTGTCACAGGAAGAGGAAGAGTCTTCACAATAACATGGCCTTGGAACAGATGGAGGTCACAGCAAGATGTCTTTCTTGAAGACATTGGGTGTGCAGGGCAGATGTGGATATGTATGACTGTATATGTTTGTTTATGAGAGGAAGGGTGTAGGGAGAGACAGAGAGGGCTGAAAGAGAGAGAAAGAGGAGGTGGGCGTAGAGAAAGAGAGAGGGCTGAGCGAGAGATGAGGCACAGAGAGAGAGAGAGAGAGAGAGAGAGAGAGAGAGAGAGAGAGAGAGAGAGCGAGAGAGAGAGAGAGAGAGAGAGAGAGAGAGAGAGAAAGAGAGAGAGAGAGAGAGAGAGAGAGAGAGAGAGAGAGAGAGAGAGAGAGACGGCTGCTGTGTTAACGGCCCCACTGGAGCAAGATTATTCCTCAACAGAGAAGAGATAACATGGTGACCATATGTTCAAGTGCACAATCACTTATGTACATTTACTGTAACATAAAAAACTGCATGTCTTTCACGTGAGTTACTCACAACAGCCTGAATAATTCCTATATATGAGCAAGGATTACGTAAATGATATATTAGATGCCCTTGGGGCCCAGAATGTGGAACTGCAGACCCTGTAAAGAGCTCTTTGGTGTCCCCTAAGAGGAGGCATTCCATTCAGTGAAGAGAGGGTACTGTTGGATGACAAATCCCACAAAATAGAAAACAAGCATACATGTTTGGCCATCACATTGTCAATGTTTTGGAGAAGTCTCGGTGTAGGAGCATCCCTTCAGCCCTGATGTGTCCTTCAACATACACTCAACAATCTCTTGGGACTCCTATCAAAGCGACGCCCTCCAATTCTGAGACATTCAAACACTGCTTTGCTCTCATTTGGGGAGGCAGGCTGCTGTGTGTCAGCATGAATTGAGTCTGTCGTGTTTGCCTAGCCTGGTTCCAGGTGGATGCTGGCCTGCAGGGGCCTGGGTGGGATCCACACTGCGCCGCGTGTCTGCTGTTGGCTGTGATGGCTGACAGCTCTGGAGGCCAGCGCTAACTGACATGATGACATTACCGGATTAACGAGGTGGTTGCCAAACAACACATCACGCAGAAACACACACGTCGTCACACACATCCACAGACGTTCACACACATCCACGGATAATGAATCAGAGTCTGTGTGTGTGTATGTGAGCGCAAGTGTATTTGTGTGTATCAGTGTGTGTCTCTGTGTGTGTGTGTGTGTATGTGTATGTGTGTGTGTATGTCAGTGTGATTGTATGCCTGCAGGGGGGGTTATGGAGGTTAACTGGATTTGCAAGACCGGTTTAAAGACAGTTAGATGAATCAGGGGAAGCCATGTCTGTGAGGAATCCTCTGTTCGACTCCACAGGACTGGCTGGGTTAGCCACAGAAAACTGGGGAGGACGAGACAGAGGGAGAGAGGGAGGGCAGGAGGGGAAAAGGGGAGGGAGGGGAGGATGGAGAGGGGAGAGGAGGGATAATGGAGGGAGAGAAAGGGGGTATGGGGGAAGAAGGGGGAGGGAGGGAGGGGAGGGAAGGAGGGATAAAAGGATAGGATGAATCAATTAAACAAACGAAATAGCCTTTGACTCAAGCTGAATGTATTCTGTTAACAGAGGGGACTATAGCCCCAGAGAGAGAGAGAGAGAGAGAGAGAGAGAGAGAGAGAGAGAGAGAGAGAGAGAGAGAAAGAGAGAGAAAATAAATGTTCTCCTTTAATCTATAAACTGAATCTATTATAATAATTGATATTTTATTATTTGGCAACATATACAACACGTGTCGTGTAGTTACACGTATGTATGTGTGTGTATCTCTGTATGTGAGTGTATAGAATTTAAGGTTTTTTTTTGTTGTGATTTATATTGATTAATATTTATGTAATTCCCCCGTTGCTTTGGCCATATGAACATTTGTTCTTTTGAATGCCCATTGAATTTTATTTAATTGAGAGACAGGGAGAGAGAGAAAAACAGAGAGAGAGAGAGAGAGAGAGAGAGAGAGAGAGAGAGAGAGAGAGAGAAGAGAGAGAGAGAGAGAGAGAGAGAGAGAGAGAAAGAGAGAGAGAGAGAGAGGGTGAGAGAGAGGGAGAGTAGGATAGAGAGAGGAAAAAGGGTATTTATAATGATAAATATATTATAACAAGCGTGGAATTGTGGACTCACATTCATGGTCAGAGAGATTGAGTAGGCATTGGAGATAGCTAGACAGACAGGGATCTAGCCCCGCAGACAGACACTGGAAGCTGTGACATTACAGTAATCAGTTAGTCCAGTAAGTTAGTCCGACGGCTTTGTGCTGTGTTTGTGTTGATGGTCCAGCCAGTGAAAAGAGACTAACAGTGAACCAATTTGCTGTAACCTTTACAGCTGGAGCTGCACTGCCATGGGCCTGTGACCAATGCACTGACTGGCTGCTTGCAGCACTGAATAGCCACCACACAAAACTGAGCCCAGCATGTCTGAATGTGTGTGGGTGTGTGTGTCCATGTATATATGTGGCTTTGTGTAAGTGTGTTTGTGTGTGTGTGTGTGTGTGTACACTCCTCATGTGTGTATGTCCGCATGTGTGTGTCATTGTGCATATGGATTTATGTGAGTGTCTGTGTGTATGAATGGTGCGTGTATATGTGTGGTGCAATGCATGAGTTTGTGTGTGTATGGATGTATGGCGTGTGTCATTGTGTGTCTCTGTGTGTGTACATATGTGTGTGTGTGTGTGTTCAGGATCCCAGGAGAGCTGGCCATCATCCTGTGGGATCATCAGAAGCTTCTCATTTGCTGTGATCAAGCCTTTAGGCAGAGCGGGAGGTCTTTGAACCCTGCCTGTCCTCGGGCTGTCTCTGCTGACCCTCAAACATCCCCGGGTCTCATTATGACAGCCCCCAGAGGCAGCACACACACACACACACACACACACACACAGAGACACTCTCACATCAGAGCCTTCCAGACGGACACAGGAGACTGAGACATACCTCTGGAGAGCTTCTCATTTCCTCTGTATACAGGATGGCATGTGCGTATATGTGGAATGTACCATAGATGTGTGCTGTTGATTGACTGGGCACACTCTCACACTATCTATTACTGTCTCTCCATCTCTCCCTCACCTTCTCCCTCCCCCTCCCTCCCCCTCTCTCTCTGTCTCTCTCTGCCTCTCTCCGTATCTCCCTCCCTCTCCCCCTCTCTCCCCTTCTCTCCCTTTCTGCCTCACTCTCTCTCTCTGTCTCTCACCCTCTCTCCCTCTCTGTGTTTGCGTCTCCTGATCTAGGTATTTCTGACAGGCTTCAGAAGCTGCTGTTCTGGCTGAGTCACCACAAGTCGGTCAGGGGGAGGAGGGAGTGTGTAACTCCGGGAGATAGCGTAGCGTAGTTACTAAACAAACACAGTCAATAATGCAGAGTTGGGAGAGACCATGAGTGCCATGGAGAGTGAATCGGCGAGGCAGGGCTTGGTGATATGAGGCCGGCTCGTCACCCCTCAGCAGCTCCAGGTCTGGGGGGCTGCTGGGGGAGGGGGGTAGCTCTGGTAGAGGGTAGAGATCTGATGAGTGGGTCGGACTGGCTGGCGGTAGCTCTTCTGTCCGTTTCGCCTGAGGTGAGTGAAGGAGTGTGTCTGGATTCCTGTTGCTCTGTTTACGCATCGTAAGAGCTTGTTATCGCAGGTGTACCTGTGTGAGTGTGTGTGCGTGTGTGTATGTTTTGTATTTGTTTTCCAAGTGTCATGGGGACACGCTGGTATATTCTGTCTGGATACAGGACGCTTCCCTCCCCCTTCCCCCCTCCCCTCCCCTCCCCTCCACTCCTCCATTCCCCCCCCACCCCCCTCCACTCCTCCATTCCCCCCTCCCCTCCTCCATTCCCCCCCCACCCCCCTCCACTCCTCCATTCCCCCCTCCCCTCCCCTCCACTCCTCCATTCCCCCCCCCACCCCCCTCCACTCCTCCATTCCCCCCTCCCCTCCACTCCTCCATTCCCCCCCCACCCCCCTGCACTCCTCCATTCCCCCCTCCCCTCCCCTCCCCTCCACTCTTCCATTCCCCCCCACCCCCCTGCACTCCTCCATTCCTCCTCCACTCCTCCTCTTAACTTCTGTTTGTATTACCATCTTGTAGATCTGTCCCCTTTCCACACAATGTGTCTTCCCCACGTCCTTCCCCTCAGACCAAGACGGAAGCTGTCAGGACCTCAGACGACATCCAGGACAGGCTTTTGTGTTCACCCTGCATTCCTGTATACCAGCTCTTGCTTCTCTGTGTTTTCTTTGTGTTCACTCCAGACTCTCTGACCTTCATGCCTCAGAGACCTTGCGGTCAACCTTTCCGTGTCTAGGATCTAGTCATTATTCTTGAGTCCTGTATTATGTCTGGCATTCCTCTCTCTCCCTCAGCGGAGGAATACGAGCGTGGAAACTTCAGGACCTGACTGGAGTCCCACCGTCGGCAGTCCAGCCTTCCTTGTCTTCCTCTTGACCGTGCCGAGAGGCCCGTGGTTGTTCAGGTCTGGTCGTCAGGCCTGCAGACAGCAGCGTCACCACAAGTTGGTCAGGGGGAGGAGGAAGTGTGTAACTCCGGGAGATAGCGTCGAGTAGTTGCCTTCTCTGTCACGGCTTGTCTGCCCGGCGGGCCTGGCTCTGAGGACTGGCGGTGAAGCGGAACCACAGCGTCCCTGCTTGCCCTCACTCGTGATGGCCGACACGGTCTCTCCTGGGAGATGATGAGGAGAGCAGGAGAGGGATGATGTGGGTGAAAGAGGGAAGGAGCGGAGGGGAGAGGAAGGAGGAGAGGGAGCAGGGAAAGACGGATGGGGAGGAGGAAAAGGGGAGGGGAAAAGGGGATGGGGAGGGAAGGAGAGAAGTAGGTGAGGAGAGAAGCATCCTCTACCCAGACAGACTCCAGCAAGGGGTCCCCGTGGAACCTGGAAAACACACACACACACAGTAACCCCCAAACCAACACACACACACACACACACTCACATATACACACACACAGCAATCCCTACACAAAACACACACAAATAAACACACACAGCAACCCCCACACATACACACACGCACACACACACACAGATAAACACACACACCCACAAGGCAGCCCCCATAATCACATCTGACGTTTGCAGTTTAAAGACCATCTCAGCATGATCACTCGGCACCTGCAGTCTGATTGGCCAGAGGCAATTTGTAGCTGACCAATGACATGCTTGCTTTGTCCTCACACTCCACGTTGTTGAGTAAAGCCTTGTTAAGAGTAGATCACTCACTGTAATGATTACTGTACCAGTGTGTGCCTGTAGAGCCTGTGGGCTGGAATGACATCATAGCTACTGGAACTCTTTTACTAACACTGACATACACATGGTGCATGTAGAAAGTGCAGCAGAAAGTAGAGTTTCTGTACTACCAAGTAATATTAGTGTCTGTATATCTGTATTGAGTCACATCTCCAGTTGCTATGTGTGTCCGACCTCCATCCTGGTAGATGTTCACATTTATAATGTCTGTATTTACAATAACTTGATCCGAGTACATTTATCATGTAACCTGTTCATCGTTGAAGAGTCAAACTTCCATTCCAGCATCTGTAGTCTGTGTTATAGTCACACCTCTCCTAGTACCTGTGTGTCTGTATTAATCTTGACCTGTCTGTGGTCCAGTTAGACTGAGGACAAACAGTAGCTGTCTGAGCTGCCGTGACATTTATCCCACGGTTGATGCTGCCCCGCTGGCATGACGCCAAGTTCACCCTATCCGGGTTGGAAGCCCCTCTGAGCCCTGGGTAAATACCACGACAAAGCAGAGGTGGTCTGATGACAGCCGTCACATCATCTGTTGGTATTTGGACAGAGAGAGAGAGACAGAGAGAGAGAGAGAGAGAGAGAGAGAGAGAGAGAGAGAGAGAGAGAGAGAGAGAGAGAGAGACAGAGAGAGAGAGAGAGAGAGAGAGAGAGAGAGAGAGAGAGAGAGAGAGAGAGAGAGAGAGAGAGAGAGAAAGAGAAAGAGAGAGAGAGAGAGAGAGAAAGAGAGAGAGAAAGAGGGAGAGAGAGAGGGAGAGAGAGAGACAGAGACAGAGACAGAGACAGAGAGAGAGAGAGAGAAATGGAGGGAGTTTTGACAGTCTGCTGTTCCTGACAGCGGTGGGCTGAGCTCTGGGTGTTCCTGTAGTGTGTACCTCCCAACACATCCTGCGGTCTGTCTGCCGACTGACTAAAGCTGCTAATTCTTAGTTGAAGACTGACTTAGGTGCTAACTCTTTGAAAAACTGACCTAAAACGGATTTAGCTGAAGACTGACTTTGCTGCAGAATGGGACTACTACAGGCTATCATTACTAAACATTGCAGACTGACTGCTGCAGACTGTATTAGCTGTACAGTGAGTGCCACAAACAGTCTTGCGGGCTAACTGGCATTACTGCTGAATGGGTTTCCTGCAAACTGTAAGTGCTACAGGCTGTGTAGCACAGTGACTGCAGGACCACAGGAATACAGGCTTACACCACCCCTCCTTTCCCTGGTCCCACAGAACAGAGAGTCCTCACAACAGATCAAACACACTGAACAGCACTCAACCAGGCCACCACACTAACATCACAGAAAATACTAGAGAGGAATGTGTGTGTGTGTGTGTGTGCGTTTGTGCACGTGTGTGTGTGTGTATATTTATGTGTGTGTGTGTGAGAGAGAACGTATGCATTTGATAGAACACACTTCCATTGCACGTTACATGATTGAATGCATGTTCAGCCCCTGCACCCATCTGCATATGCACACACCACATGCTGCTGTCCTCAGAGGGCTGGAGCTGTGGGATGCTCTCTTCTCTTGCGAGCGAGGAGTCTTGCAGGGTTCTAGTGGAGCAGATGTGGTTCTCTGATGTTCTCTAGCCCTCTGCCTTCTCTCTCTCTCTCTCTCTCTCTCTCTCTCTCTCTCTCTCTCTCTCTCTCTCTCGCTCTCACTTTGTTTCTGAGAACTGCCACCTCCTGGGAACCCACCATGATGCAACACACAGCACTAGTTTGTAATGCAAATATTGGAGTTGAGCAGCGGAGAGAAGAGGAGAAGAGGAGGGGAGGAGCGAAGAGAAGAGGAGACGGGAAAGGAGGATAGGGTATACTAAGAGAGGGGAGGAGAGGAGAAGAGGAGGAGAACAAAAAAGAACAGAAAAGAGAATAAGATTGGAGACAACATGCTGTTAGACAAAGTGGTCACACCATTTTCTAACCTAACATCCTGGAAAGAGGAGACCTTCTGGAAACAATCTTTGTTTCACACAATAAACTTCAGACAAAAAGCTCCTCTCTGATCGGGCCCAGAAATCAACACTAGCTACAGCAGGAATTACATCCCTTTAAAACCATTACCCTGGCCTTGTATACATGTACACGCAAACACTCATCCAAACATGGTCGTAATACCTGTATCTGAATTGTAACCCTAATCAGATCTCAACACGTTGTGTTCCTGACAGACCAGTCTTCCTCCACCCTCTTTTCTCTGGCAGTGTGTGTGTGTGTGTGTGTGTGTGTGTGTGTGTGTGTGAATCCACTCTATCCGTCCCAGTAGGAGGCTTGGTTATAATGAACACTCACAGCAGATTGGTGGGAAGAAAACACACACATTTGCACACACAGACATGTAGACACACACACACAGCCACACTCTCAGAGGCACACAAAAAGACACACGCATACAAGCACACACTCACACACTCTATCCAGATAAGACGGTGGGCCAGCCATGTGTGGAGAAGGGGAGAGGAGAGACTATTCCACCTCACAGCAGGCACAGGGAACTACCTGGTGCTGAAGGGTGTTATCAGTAAAGAGCAAAGGACTGGCTTGGGGAGTGTGTGTATGTGTTGTGTTGGTCTGTGTGTGTGTGTGCATGTATGCCTGTCTGTATGCTATGAGAATGTGTTTGTGCGTGTGTATGTGTGTGTGTGCATGTCCGTGTGTTGGCCATACAGACGTGTGTGTGTGTGGGCTCCACAGAAACAGACTCTCCTGGAGGGTTAAGGTTCACCTTGTGACAGAGCTGTTACCTACAGTACAGAGACAAACCGATCCAGGAGAAGAGATGGATGATGACCGTTCCCCGGGGCGGAGACGACCCTCGCACTCCCCCCCCCCCCCCGAGGACTGTGGCCTTGTGAAGTGAGTCAGCGGAGAGCATGGACGAGCTGTAACAAGCCCTCCTCCCTGGCCCTGTCATCCTCACATCATCCCAGCTGGCTGTGAGAGCCTAATGATGGGCAGGCGACAGTGCAGACGGAGGGAGGGCACCACGGCTCTGCTCTGATGCTTTAATGACATCATAGAGCTTCAGTGCATGTTTGTGCCAGTCAGTGTGTTGTTGATTGATGTATTTCAATAATTCACTGTGTGTGTGTGAGTGTGTGTGTGTGTGTGTGTGGTATGCGTGCACATATGTGTGTCTGTGTGGTGTGTGTGAATGTGCATCCCCAGGCAGTAAGAGTGTGATTGTACTTGCTTGCTGTATATATTTAATCTTTGACACAATGTGTTTTTTCTTTTCATTTAGTCAATTTCCCCATTTGCTTGATGGTGCACTTAATGTGGCCTGCCTACTTTACGTTAAATTTAACAAATTCTTATTAGTTCAGGTTGACTTCCTTCCCGCTGAGATGCTAATTTCATCATCTGTTGCTCCTGACGACCTCCCAGGGTAGAATGGAAAAGATGTCCTCTTTAACACTCACACACACACACTCCATGACTGACACACAAACACACACCCGTCGAGTATACACCCGTCGAACACACATACACGTTCAACCCTCACACTGAGGTCTAACAAATACACACGTCTAACACACATACATTGATCAAACACACACAAGTGTCACTTTGCCCAACACACACACACACACACACACACATCTAACACACACCCATGCCTAACAAACACATACACGTTAAATACACACCCATGTCAAATACATACTCAGGTTAAATACACATGACCATATCGTACACATACACATAGAACACACACACACACATACTTCTAACACACATTTACATTGAAAACACCCACCCGTAAACACATACCAACGTCTGAGACACACACACGTCAAGCACAGGATCTCCATTTTTCTTAGGCCGGAGACTGTTGCTTGTGGTGTCACATACTCCCGGGTAGGTCAGGGAGTTTTGCAGCACCTGTGATGTCACATCCTCCCAGCTGGGCCAGAGACTGACTCATGTGATGTCACATCCTCCCAGCTGGGCCAGAGACTGACTCATGTGATGTCACATCCTCCCAGCCGGGCCAGAGACTGACTCATGTGATGTCACATCCTTCCAGGCAGGCTGGAGAACATGACCTTTGATGTGACATCCTTCCAGGTAGGTAAATACTGTTACCTGTCATGTCACTTCCTTCCAAGTAGTTCAGAGAACGTTACCTATGATGTCACATCCTCCCTGACAGGGTTATGGTAAAGGCGATCAGCATGGACCAGTGAACCAGTGGTAGGTCAACAGGACACGGCAGTATTATCACTAGTATTTATGCATTTTTCACCAAACAAAACCTGTGTTTTCATCCAAGGAATCCCATCCTTTCTGTGTGTGAGTCAAGGCCATGCTTAAGAACAGCGCTAAAGTGTCTTCTGGGGTTCGGGGCCTATATAGTGAATTCATTTCTGCCATTGTCATTTGGCTTTCTCTTGTAATTGCTTCAGACATAATTGCACCATTTCTCTTGTAGAATCCATTGTGAGAACTCAAGTGACATTTCAGCCCGGGTAATTATACTGATGTCTAGCAATCATCTGATCAAAAGTATTACTTCCAGCGAGCAGAGCAAGTGTTCTCCACAACCGTTCTGACGTGAGTTAGAACTCCAGACAGAGACTTGAACCAGACAACAGCCGAGCTCCCTACTTGACAATATAACTACTGCAACCTGATTGGAGAGATTTGCTTCTTTACAACCAGCATGAGATCAGCAATTAAACCCAGAAAGAAAGGACAGGAGGGGGTGGAGAGGATGGAGGAGGAAAGGATGGGAGGGCAGAGGAGGGAACATTATTTGAGATCGTACAGGTCTCTCTCTTAGGGTCTCTCAGCAAGGTTTCATGGTATGGAAGAGGAGGGGGGAGCAGGAAGGGGTGAATGGGGGGCGGGAGAGGTGTGCGGAGTGAGTTTGTTAAACTAAATAGTTTAAGTTTGTTTGATCAGGGATCAGAATACAGAATTCAATACTGACAAGGGACCTATGTCAAGGAAGACCTTACACAAAATGTCTTCCTTTTATTTCATTTTCCTTCGTTTTAGTCTTGGTTTGTATTCAGGATGGGTTGTGAACCTAAGAGTATAAGTGCATCAAGACTCCCTTTCTCTCTCCTTATTCATCCCATAAGTCCAATCTTTGATTGGATGTTGATAGAAAATGTTCTCGCTCTGTGTGTCTATGCGTGTGTGTGTGTGTGTGTGTGAAGTTGGGCGTGTGTATAATTTAGTGTGTATATAATTGTGTGTGTGTGGCTGTGTGCAGAGACTGATTGTGAACCAGACTGGGATTGAAGAGGAGGACTGAATAACAGAAACAACTTCGGTGAAAGGGAAAGAGAAAATAATAACAGTTCTTGTAATTCAAGTTCAGGTCTTTTATTGTCAGGAACACAGACCAACACAGGGTCAGACTTGGCACTGATTTTCTTAGGACAAGACAATGCAAAGCAACTTGGCATAACATGACAAATAAGTACTCAGGACAAGTTTACACCTATGACAAGATACAATGTAATACAATAAACCTCCAAAATATACAAAATAATAGGCAATAGAGTATACTAAACCTATACTATAATACACATAATGTCCTATACTAATCTTATAACCTATACTAACATAGAGACAAGTAGGGTACACTTAGTGCAATATTGCTGATTGTGCAACCAGTAGCTAAAGTGACAGTGTGTAAAGTGACTAGTGTGAGTGTCGACAGTCTATCAATGTCCATATCAATGTTCATTCAGAATCCTGATGGCCCTTGGAAAGTAACTGTTGTCCAGTCTACGTGTGCGAGACCGAATGCTTCGGTATCGCCTGCCAAAAGGTAACAGAGTAAAAAGACTGAAGGATGGGTGGTAACAGTCTCTTAGAATCCTGCCAGCTTTCTTGAGGCATTATGTGTGGTAGGTGTCCAGTAGGGCTGGGAGCTTCCTGCCAATGATGAACTCAGCAGATCTGACCACACTGCGTAGGGACTCGCGGTCCCTGTCTATGCAGCTCCCATACCACAGTGTCCATGCCAAACTTCTTTAGTCTACTCAGGAAGAAGAGGCGTTTCCGGGACGCTTGGACCACATTGTCCGAGTGCGCAGACCTGGTGAGATCATTGCTCACCCCGAGGAACCTGAAGCAGCTGACCTTCTCCACTTCCGAACTGTTGATGTGTAGGGGTGCATGCTCCTCCTCCTGCCGCCTCCAATAGTCCACAATCTTCACAATCATCCACAATCATCATGTTGATGGGTTTATTTCCCATAATGCCGAGGGAACACTTGTCTCAGGGGCGTGAGACGGAGAGAACTCTGGCCCCCAGCTGACCACTCAGCAAGGAACAACTACTGAAGCTCGGGCGCCCGAAAAGTGACATTCCCCCCGGCGTCGAGAAAGACACTTGAAGTCTTCACAACATCAAGACCAACAACAACAACTGAATATGTTTGGGGTTTTACTTGAAGGAAGAACAAGCAAGAATGGAGTGAGTTAGTGAGAGGGATCCAGGCAGTAGACTATCTGTGGAGGAGGAGTCCCAGGGTCTCCACTGGGCTTCTCTGACGTCAGCCCATCCTGCTCGAGGTGAAGGGAAGCTTGGGGTAGAGGAGGAGATGGGGGAGGGGGTTGTAGAGACAGGCAAGGTTGTATTTACACTAGGCTACTGACTAGCCTGAGTTATACATTGGATTGGCTGATGAACTTCCACATAAGGCCTTGTAAATACAGACAGCTCCCGGACTCTGACCACTGAAACATTTCTGGTTTTAGTAACTGCACACTTCTGATCGTTCATCTTCCGTTGTCTTTCTGCATGCACTGTTTGCATGCCTCTTAGGATAATACCATCCGCTGATTGGACAGAATGGTGAATATGTTCCCTTGATACAGAGTGATGATCAGGTGTGTGGGCCAGGTGGTAGATGGAGGCTGGGATGTGGTCCTCTCCTTCCCAAACCTCAGCTAGGTGTTTTTGTTTGGAGGCCAGGCAGTGCTTATATGTGCATTGGCACATTTCTCTGCTCTCTGGCAAGCGGAAAGCAATTCAATAACGTGCGTGCGTTAATATCCGACTCTGTCTAGACGCCCCAGACAGAATCACTTCCCCTCGACTTCAAAGCTGGCCTGGCGTTGAGAAGGGTGCTCTCTCAGAGATCGCCTGCAGCCAGCGAGGAGCAGCGGAGAGCGAGGGAGGGGTGGAGCGGTGAGGGGCCGGGGGAACAAGACGGATGGGGAGACAGAGGGTGGAGTGGTGGGGGAGGGATGGAGGGGGGATGGAGGGGGGTTGGATGGGGAGGGTGTGACTCAGCATCGACAAAGAGAGCAGCGAATCCCCCCCCCCTCCTCCCTAGATTGAATCACACAGACATACGAAGGCTCATGATATTACACACCCACACCTAATCACATGCACGTACACACTCACATTCTGTATGCAAACCCACACACACACACTTACATGCACATACACACACCCACATGGACACAGACACATTCACGCGCACATCCACACATGTAGACACACACAAACAAGGCCCTGCATGCTGGCTAATTACCCTGGGGGGGGTGGGGGGGAGTAGGGGTGGGGGGATAATCATCAGGAGTCCCTGCCCTACAGTGTGTTGCAGATTCAAGGTGTGATGTTGTGGTTTCTAAAAGCTTTCCTCCTACAGGACGTTGTCTCTATGGACCTGGCACCAGGCTGAAAATTCACAAAGTGCTAAAACCCAGTCTGGCAGAGAGGGCTGTCTAGGTGGATCCCCAGTCACACCGTTACTGGGGTCCGCTGATGTTTATTCCGGCTGGATGTCTCAGAACAGTGCGAGGCGAGACTCTGACTGTGGATGGCTGGGGAACACGGTGCAGTCAGGGAACCAGAGATTGCTCTTCCCATTTTTCTCGAGCGATTATTCTGTCATGGTGGAATTGTGTTTCTCCAGGAAGATGACTTTGGAATGGTTACAGTTTTTCACAGTTGTTACAGTAACACACAATTGTTGTTTCTCGAAACAATAATGGCTTTCTCAAAACTGAAAACCTCACACGTAAAATGCTAAACCTGACACTCCCTTTGCAAGATGACTCTTTGCCATCTCTTACATAGTAACTGTTCACAAAAGGAACTTGTGTTTTCATTGTGTACACACAGTCATATTTTCAAATAACACACACATACCATTCATTGAGTACACACAACTACTGTAAGCATTTGGCTGCACACTACTAAGCATTTACAGCACACTGAAGTGCAAAATTGAAAACACAATTATAGAAATGGAACACACCATATGAATGACAATGACTCTGGAGAATGGGCCATTTCTCCTTTTGTAAAATGTCTCAGTGTAGGCTTACTTTTTTCATAGTCAAACAAAACAGCAAAATTGAAGAATACGGTCAAATGTAGAGAGGATGACGGTCTGGACGTTCCTGAATGTAGCATAATCAGCCAGGATCCTAGTTTGTATTTGTCGGAGTGTGATAGCGTTGTTCTCACGAACCATATTTACCATTTCACTGCCTGTTCGGCTGTGATAGTCCTGTAAAATACAAACACTGTGAGCACACACTGTATTCTATGTTGTCTTTTCTATGTTATAATTTATTATTTTTCAACAACTACTTCTACACACACACACACACACACACAAACACACACACACATAGACACACACACACACACAAGCCTATCCCAAACCAGAAACACACACCTACACACGATGCTTACACCTCCTTCAAAGTACTTTACATACAGACACCTTTCAAAGCACACACCTCTCTTGACTCTCCTGTCATTCGTGGTTTTCATCCCATGGTGCTTTGCTCTGCTATAAATACCTCTCCCTCCCTGTGTCCAGGTGTCTGCAGGGCTAAAAGCCCTCCTTTCTCCATCCATCCAGTCCTCCCTCCTTCCCTCCTCCAATCCTCCCTCCATCTCTCCCTCCATTCATCCCTCCATTCATCCCTCCATCCCTCCCACCCCTCCATTACTGTAATCCCATCCTCCCTCCATCACGCCATCCCTGCATCCCTCCCTCCATCTGCAGACACAACACTACGCAGCCGTGGAGGAGGGCAGGCTATTGAACACAGAGCTGCTGGTTGCCGAGCGTTGGTTGGAGTCGTGGTTGTCGGGGGCGGGCGAGCAGGAGGGAGGGAGGGCGTGGGTGGTAATTCCTCCTGAGTGGTCGCTTGTCAGGACGAGAGGGGTTGAGTGGCTGAAATGGAGACGTGAAATCAAAACACGGGATGAGAGAGGAGAGAGGGAGGACTGGAGGGAGAGACCAAAAGAGAAACTGGGACCTAGACTGAGTGGGAAGAGAGGAGAGAGAGGCAGGAGAGCTGGAGAGATAGAGAAAAGAGAAGGACTGGAGCGAGAGGGAGAGCAGAGTTTGTTCTGCTCTGTTGGGGCTGCTCTGAAGGTTCGGTCAGTGGATCTCCACAGCTGAAATGTCACCTGCCTGCCGCACACGCTACGCCCAATTTATGGATTTCATGAAAGCTCTTGATTCGGTCTCTCTATAAATAAGAATGCATGGCCTTGAACAGCAATTTCAATGTCCTACTTTCACAGCATTGTGAAAGGCGATATGTGCTGTGTAAGTGAGTCTAACAATGCACAGTGTCTCCAGTGCCTTCATTAGAGACAAGTATGTTTGCGTGGGATGCTTTTCAGTGTTCTGTTACATAAGAACACATCCTCCACTCATATCATTCCCTCAGGTGCAGTACAGGTGAGGATCCGGCTCTGTATTTACGGTCGTGTTCTTTGCAATCTCTGTCTCCTCTAAAACCTGCAACTGCGTGTTGGATGTTGAACTGTCGACTTCACTTGTTTACTGGTGCTTTCTACATGTGTACCATCAGGAAAAAAGGTTCCTAAACCAAGGTTTAGAACGTGTGGGGTTCTAAAAGGAAGGTTTAGACGGAAGGTCTAAATGTAAATGTAGTAAGCTGTGGCTACCTGTCTGGATGTGTATAGCTCGCTAGTTCGCTAGTGCAGACCCAATAGCTGTGAGAAACCTTTTTTTTGAGGGGCTAGGAGGCTAGGAGCTAAAAGCAAATGGGAAAGGAAGCTAGGAAGCAGGCGAGGAATCAAAGCAAAGAACCTTGCGGTCAAATGTGTCAAAGTTACAGTTGGCTGTTACCTTCTTTCAAACTCAATCATATGCACAAGGAGTGGTTGAGTTGTTTGACAAGCTCCATACCGCTGTGTCTGCAGTGGTGGCATGAGGATTGAAGATGGGAGTGTGTGTGTGTGACGACCAGAAGACTCCGTTGGCTGTTTCCCCGGCAGCACACTACGTCAGCACGATCTCCTGAAGAGGGGATGTGAGAGGTGGGAGACAGCAGAGATGGAGAGATGAAGAGGAGGAGAGGTTGAAGCATTGACTGATCAGAGTACTGAGGGACCGGGGGAGGAGAGGAGGATTGAAGGGGGGCAGGAGGGGTGGAAGAGGGGAGAGCAAGGGGGGAGGAGCGGAGGGGAGAAGAGAGTAGAGTAGGGAAAGAGTAGCGAGGGGTGTTGGAGGGGGAGGGGAGGGACGGAGAGGGAGGAGAAGAGGATGGATGACAGAGATGAAGTATGCCAATCAGAGAGGATGAGACAGCTGAGTGTGTCTGATGGCGGGGGTCAGAGGAGAGGACGCGTGATCAGACGGGCGTCGAGCTCCGATCCCCTTCGGCTTAGCCAGATAGCTCCTTCTCGGAGCTGCAGGGCAGAGATACCTGACTTAAGAGAATCTGCTTCCGTGCTCATCACAGCTGCCACTGGCCGCAAGACCTTGTCTCCCTGCATGGGTTTGAATCCCAATACCTGTCTTAGAAGACTTGCCGGTCGGATGAAGAACAGACAGGATTTTTACTGTCTTTATGAAGAACAGAATCTTGGCTCAATGTAAGTGGATACATCCACGGCAGCCACAGAGACGGTATGTCTGTCTGGCAAAAAGACAAACTGTTTATCTGCACGCCAATGCAACCAACAACCTCTGTCACTAATTAGGGATTAACATTTCGTAATTTAGCAGACACTCTTTTCCAGAGCAACGGCAAACGACAGAGCTGGCTATCTCATCTGATCAACATCCAATACAGAAGAGCTGATGTGGATTGATTACAGTAACTGGAGTCAAAGTGAAATGCTAACTAGCAAGGATAAACAGGGAAAAACTCCCACCCAGGCCTTTGGCTGAATGAGGTATTTGCAACACATATCTAGTCCTACCCTTTCTAACCAACAAAAAGCATACCCTGGAAAGGACTGAATATATTTGATCATAGGATCAAATCTTTCCAACAGATAATTACAAGAAAATAATATACGGGCTACTCTAGACAACTCAAAATAAGCATGCTCTCTTTTCTAACTCTTCACAAGGCAATATTTGATTCATATAGGCCTTGACCTGGAAAGCCCTGAACACATTTGTGGATTATTAAGTATTTAAATATATACTGTACTTTCCACCACTCTATAAGAATAGTAGATACACCAATAATAGGCTGTTATGATAACAAATTCAACAAACTGCATCTAGATAGTCCCAGACAGATGATCCAAACAGCAGACATATGCACATATCCCCTTTGTCCACTTAAAGCTTAGTGAAGGCCATTCCCTGCACAGTCATCCAATTAAAAACTCCACACGTCAAAAACAACATTGATTTTCTAAGTATATTCCACCGTCTGAAAGCTGGTTTGATCATGATCCCAGGGGAAGCTAGTTTTGGGCACCATCATCTCCAGGCCTGTTTTCTGTTCCTCTCTGATTCTACATCCACTGCTGGCTGAATCTGCTGTGGTTATGACACAGGCCGTATACTAAACATACATTATCTTTGGTTATAACGCAGAGGGTATTGATAACATATGCTAGCTCTGGTTATACGTAACGCAGGCAGTCTAGTAAACAGATACTAGCTTCAGGTCTCAGATGAAGAAACAGCAGAGTGTGTCTTTCATAAAGATTTAAAGATGCCTCGCCAATCAATTAATGCCTCGCCAATCAATTAAGCATGACTGGCTCGGAGACGTGCAAGCGTGTACTCACACACACCCCCCCACACACATACACCCCCCCACACACAAGCACACACACACACACAGCTCCATGGACATATTTGTACACTTGAGAATCCACACATGCCTACATTCATTCCCCCTCTCTCCCACTCTGTCTCTCACTCTTTTAATCTACACCCCCTCCCTCAATCTCTCTCACTGCCTCACTCTCGACGCCCCCACCTTCCCTCCCTCCCTCCATCTCAATGTGCCCTCCTCCCTCCCTCCCTCTCTCTATGCCTCCCCATCTGCTTTCCTCTCCTTGTCTCTCCCTCTCTCATCGCCGCTACTTCAGGGCCATTATGAAAGTCACAAGGCGTGTATGAGGGAGCTCTCAGAGACAAAGCCAGACCACTGATCCGGAGCCAGCGTTTGAGTGGAGCGGACGTTGATTATTCAGATGAGCGAGGCTGAGGACAGGCCTGGGATCAGCCCTGTCACACAGACACGGCCGCACGGCTGGCTGGCTGCTTTCCGATGTACCGAGAGCAGATCCGGCTTGTTTGTGGAGCGTGGAGCATGGCCGTGTTTTTCTGGTTCGGGCTCTTTGTAAAAAACCTGTTTTCCAGTAGTGTCTGTCTACAGTGTCTATGTGTTCTTACAGTTACTGTAAACTGTAGAGGAATGGGACTATCTTTAGCCCCAGTGTTCCTGATCTCTAATGGTATAAGGTTTCCCTTCCTGTGCCAGGAGTGTCTATGTTTGTTTTACATGTTTGGTGTCTGGAGAGTCGTGTGGATGGTGTTTGTGTGATGTGCTGTGTTGCAAACTGAGGGAATTTCCTTTGTAAATGGGCCTGTTAAGCAGTGTGGGGAGATGGGTGATTATGAGGATGTGGCGTGTGTGTGTGTGATTCCACCTGTGCGGAGCTCCATAGCAGCAGACCCGCCTCCACCTCAACGCGCTGTGGGTGGATCGTCTCTGCTCCTGTCTTCTAGAGACGCTGTCGTGGAGGGAAGACTGCTGCCGCACGCTACACCACCACACTTCCTGTCTGTCGCTCTCCTCACAGTGTTGGAACACGGGCCGGGGAGAAAGAGAGAGAGGGGGAAAGAACATGAAGAGAGAGAGAGACAGACAGAGAAACAGGGAGAGAAAGAGAGGGAGAGAGCATGAAGAGGGAAAGAGAGATAGAGAGACAGAGAAACAGGGAGAGAGAGAGGGAGAAAGAGAAAGAAGGGAGAGAGAAAGAAGGAGAGAACAGAGAGATTTTAGACAAAGAGAGGAGAGAACAATAAGGAGGGGGGAGAGGGAGAAAGAGAGTGATGGAGAGATAAAGAGAGAAGACAGAGAGGACAGCCAGAGAGAACATGGCAAGAGATGAGAGAATGAAAGAATGATGAAGGATAGAGAGAGAGACAGAGAGATAGCGTAGGGTGATGCTACAGTTGCCCAAGACATTAATTACATAGATGGTTATGGCTGCCATCACAGATAACGGTGCAGAGTATGTAGACACTGGAGGAGTGCAGCAGTAATAGCACGGGTGTAGATAACAAGCTGGATGAAAATAAAGAGACAGAGAGAAATAGAAAGAGAGACAGTGAGACAGGGAAAAAAGAGAGAGTGCAATAAAGACAGAGAGAGAGAGAGAGAGAGAGAGAGAGAGAGAGAGAGAGAGAGAGAGAGAGAGAGAGAGAGACAGAAAGACAGACAGAGATTAAAAGAGAGTTCCAGAGATGGGGAGAGAGAGAGAGAGATTAAAAGAAAGTTACAGACAAGGGGAGAGAGATGAGATGGAGCAGGTGTGGCGGAGGTGTTGATTGATGGAGACAAAGGGAGATCTAGATGAGGCATTTCATCAAACTAACAGACACTTAGCCTGTCTTCCTCCATGACAACCAGAACTGACCCTTCACTGTTCCAGTCCCGTCATTCTCTCTCTCTTCTTCTCTATCTCTCTTTTTCTCTTTCTCTCTGCTTCTCTATCTAGCCCTCTCTTTATCTAGCCCTCTCTCTCCTCTACTGTATCCATACCTCTCTTATATACATATGTACAGTATATACATATCCAGTATATTGTCATGACTCTTTATTGATATATGTAGTACTGTATCTCCTTTTCTTCCCCCATCACTACCTCTTTCTTCCAACAACAGAGACCTCCCAAAGTGCTCCCAACCTCCTGAGAAAAAGGATTGGAGCGATGGAGGAGAGGAAGAGGGAGGGATGGAGGAGAGGAGGGAGGGATGGAGGAAAGGAAGATGGAGGGATGGAGGAGAGGAAGATGGAGTTGGCAGCAGCTGGGCGGGCCTATACTGGGGCCTTGACTTCTACATGAACCCTGGAGCCATTACAGTAAACTCCTCGCTCCTTTGTTTCCTCTCTCTCTCATGCTTTTTTCGGTCTCTCTTTCTCTGTCTCCCCCTCTCTCACTGTTTCTCTCACATACACACCCTATCTCTCTCTCTCTATGTCTCTCTTTCTCCGTGTGCACCCTCACCCTCCTCCTCACTCTTTCTGTGAAAGTTCAGGCAGCGTTCAGGGGCAACGGAGGGGATGTGGGTGGGCTGCGGTGGGCGAGTGATGGTGGGGGCTGTCGGCTCTCTCTCCTGTCCACAGAGACACAGAGCACATCCATCAACTCACTGTCTCTCAGCACAACACGAGCACTATGGTTTCATTCATCAGGAGAGATGTACTCCTTCCAGAAGGTTCTGTAGGGCTTGTCAGAGATGTGACACTGGACGTAACTATCGGGTTGCCATGTGCGTTTGCTGTCTTTACTTACATTTTTTATCCATGAACTCTTTGTAAAAGATGCTTTTAAAAACACTTGAACAATTCTAAAGAGATGCTGTAAATAAAACAGCAAATAAAGGATCATAAATTCATAATTCTAAGAATCTTGTTTAAAGTAACGTGTCATGAGACTGACTGTTCAGGCCACGTGTTTCCTTAAATCAGTTGTGTTGTGCGGGTAGTCAAACTAGTCTAAGCACAGGGTTGGGGAGCATTAGCATTTATCATCCTCAGTTTTGCGTTGATTATGTTTTCTTCAGGGCCTTCTACCTGCCCTCCCTGGGTGACACCTGCCACCTTTCCCAGCACTCATCTAAGGAAGCAGAAATCATGTGACACGCTTTCATCGTCTGTAATGAAGCCACACTAATAAGTGCTTACTTGTGATTCCAGTGCGTTTGTAGGTGATGGGTATCGCTGCATTCGTCTTATGTTGGGTAATTGTCCCAAATGACTGTTTAACGAGCGTACTTAACGGGAAAACAGATATTCTCTGCACAACTGTGTTGGTTAGCCACTTCCAATTCAGACACGAGGTGCACGCTATTCAATCCAAGCCAATTAACCTGCTAACAGAACGTAATTAAACTATTAATTAACCTTAATTACGTAACCTTATATGGACAGGTGTGAAGCCGGCCCTCACTTCTCACTCTCCCTTCCTCTCCTCCTCCTCTCCTCATCCCCCCTTCCTTTCATCCTCATCTGTGATGTCTTCTAGGAAACTATCCTCTACCTCATCGATCTATCTGCTTCATTACAGAACTTGTGTGTTTGTATGTGTGTGGGTGTACGCATATATGTGTATGAAGGGAGACAGGCAATTTAGTTGATAGGACAGTTTTGTGTTTGTGTGTGGACACAGGTTATTCTAGATCATAAAACAGAGGATATGACATTATACAATAAGCACTATAATTTATGTTTAGGAATTATTTTTCATATATACAGTATACGCATATTGCTTAGAATGTTTTTACTTAACAGAGGGGCTTTTAGTCCTTTCTTGACTGAGTCTTCAAAGTCTATTCAAAGACATGTTTGATCTATGAACTCCTCCCAAAGGGAGCAGTCAACAGTGATTCAACATTTTACCCTATGAAAAATCCTAGCACCTATGGCGTCCACCTCAAACATACTTCCCCACACATACATACTCTCACACGCTGCCTCTCTCCCCCACACACACATACACTACCACAACAGACCCCCCCCCCACACACACAAACACTACCACACGCATGCGCCCACACACACACCGACACACACTCACACACCTAAACCTCATAGTATGTGCAGGAATGAGCAGCATTCTGGTTATTTGAATCGATAAACCCCCCACAACGTATTTTGGGAAGATGTTCTCTACTGTTTGGATATACAGCATTGATGTCTTCGCTATTGATCTCAGTCAGAGAGAAGACACAGTCTTGGTATTTCTGCTAAGGAATTAGGCAATGAGTCAGCCCGCCTGGCCTTCAGATGAATGGAGAGCAGGAGCCCTCCTCTGTCGTTATTGACGCTCTGGTGATTCAGGGGTGAATTTGTTTTGAATAACTCCTACTGGAGTGACACCCTGCTCCTCTGCCTGCCTGAGAATACACGCTACACTAGTAGTCCTCCCACCACTAAACCAACACTTACGTCGTTTTCATGCACGGCTTAAATACGGAGAGATGGGATGGAGAGAGGGTTAGGACGTAGACTGAGTAAAAGCAGAGAGACAACTGGAGAGGAAGGAGCCGAATCCTGGGGACATGATGCAGAGACTCAGGGTCATGGTGGTAGGTGGGAGCTGTTAGCTCTGAGGTCTTGATTGTGCTCACACACAATGGCTTGGACTGTGTGTGCTGACAGTGTGTACTGTATAAAACATTAAATGGAAGAATCCTTTCCTTTCTCCTTTCCTTTCCTTTCCGTTCCTCTCCGCTCCTCTCCTCTCCTCTCCCCTCCCCTCCCCTCCCCTCCCCTCCCCTCCCCTCCCCTCCCCTCCCCTCCCCTCCCCTCCCCTCCCCTCCCCTCCCCTCCCCTCTTCTCTTCTCTTCTCTTCTCTTCTCTTCTCTTCTCCTCTCCTCTCCTCTCCTCTCCTCTCCTCTCCTCTCCCCTCCCCTCTCCTCTCCTCTCCTCTCCTCTCCTCTCCTCCCCTCTCCTCTCCTCTCCTCTCCTCTCCTCTCCTCTCCCCTCCCCTCCCCTCTCCTCTCCTCTCCTCTCCTCTCCTCTCCTCTCCTCCCCTCCCCTCCCCTCTCCTCTCCTCTCCTCTCCTCTCCTCTCCTCTTCCCAAAGTTGTGTGTGGGAGCGGGGAACACATTCTCCATGCATCCCTTGTCTGTAGAAACGCCCTGGAGAGGGAATTTGGACATGATGGAGAGAGCGAGGGTTGAGGGGAGGACGAGGGGAGGGGTGCACGCAGGATGCCTGCAGATTCATGTGTTCAGAGTGTCGGATGGTTCTGGAGTTCCGTCAGCTAGCGGCGAGCAGATATCAAAGGGCCAGTCTGGACCAGAATACTAAGGACTCTGCCTGTCACTCAGCCAGACAATCTGCTTCTAGCGCCACCTCTGTGTCCACACACACACACACACACACACGTCCCGCTTCTTTCTCTTTTTATCACTCTCTCTCTCTTCATTTCTCTCTCCTCTCCCCCTGGCCTCTCTGGCTCTCTCTCTCTCTCTCTCTCTCTCATCCTCACCCTCCCTCTGTGTCTCTCCTCCTCTCACCTTATTCGTCACCAGTGTGCAGCCAGCAGTAAGCACCCTGCTTTCATACTTCATCTGTCAATCATTACCAGGAGGAAAACTGATAGCTATTTGTTCTCTTCATAACAGACCTGATTAATATTCAGCACATATTATTCCTGTCTGCGGGTGGGCACACATAAACACACAGACACAATGACAGACAGACAGACAGACAGACACGTAGACAGATACATAAACAAACAGACAGACAGGCAGACACACAGACATATACTGTAATATAACACATATAATCTGACAGCCTTTCCTCTCTGTAATGGCCTTTATCTATCAGTCTTGCAAGTAATCTAGCCAGGCAGCCAGCCAGCCAACCAGCCAGCCAGCCAGCCAGCCAGCCAGGCCGCTAGCCAGGCCGATAGCTAGCCAGCCGATGGTCAGTTAGTCAGTTAGCAAACCATTTGTGATAATTGACCTTATAATAAACAACACACAGTATATATGTTTAAATAAACATGTACTGGTTCTGCAAGCTGTGTGAGTGTGCTGAGTGTTTGTGCTTATGATAATTTGGTGGGTAGGCTAGGATGTGTGTGTGAGTGTGTGTGTGGTGTGATGTTGGGTTACCATGTCTTGAGGGTGTAACAGAACCCAGCGGTCCTCACACACGCACTCACCGTCACCATGGTGATATAAATAGCATCTCAACATGAAGGAGACAGATGGACAGAACCTACCAGAACAGGAGCTCTGCTGTCAACACAAAATTACACTGAGACACTGTGTGTGTGTGCGTTTGTGTGTATGCAAGTGTGTGTATGTGTGCATAACTGTGTGTGTACACAAGTGTATATATGTGTGTGTGTGTGTGTGTGTGTGTGTGCGTACATCAGTGTGTCTGTAAATGTATGTGTGAGTGTCTGTGTGTGTGTGACCGAGGGAGGTCTGCTTCTCCACCTGCTTTTAGTGGAAAACTATTAACTTGAACCCTGGGAGGTTGAAAAGGAAGTCTAGAATAGAAATAACAGTATGACACTCATAGAACACAGTGTATGACACGTGAATGACAAGTGACAGCAAATGCAGTTGCCTGGCCTCAAATGCTTCATGCCAGAGGGTAGTGTACGGGATTTCTAAACTTTGAATAGATCATCTCCAAAGGAGTTCAAGCATTTTCATCTTGCATTATGTTTTTGTTACTGTAAAAGGAAACAGCTATAAAACAATGACAAGTTGCGTTACCGTTAAGTGGTATATCTTTGCTAGTTGCTGACAGTTGTTGTGGTGTGTTCCTATTGGATCGTTCAGTTTGTGCTGTAATCCATGGTAAGACACTTTCAATCGCCATGGTTTCACACCAAAGTTAATTATTGGATGTCATCACTGTTACTCAAGTAATTTGGTCACCACATGAAGTCTAATTTTCCAGCAAAAAAAATGAAGTGCCTGCAGAAAACCAATTTGCAAAAGGACCATTTAATGAATTACGTTTATTACATTTTCAATACAATTTCATTAAAACCAATTTTTGCCTGAAATGAGCTTGCGGCATGTTTAAAGCTCCTTTAACCCCTACTGTAATTCAGTAGCATTTAGCTTTGTTGTGCTGAGGGACTTAGTGTGGATCAGAGCCTTCTCTCCATGGGATACAGAAGTTTAGCCATTAGCTTCAAACAGCTCTCGTTTACATGCAAGTCTGGAGAGGAAGTTGCATCCTACTGTAATAACTATACTTCCAACAAACAGCTTAGTTCAACAGAATTCATCCAGGAGGATTTTTTGTTCGTTGAATTTAAGTTTGAAACTGTGTGAATGTATCTGGATGGAGTTGACTTTTCTACTTTCTGTTTGTTTGGTGCGTGCGTGGAAGCGTTCACGTGCATGTTTGCATGAGTGTGCGTCTGTGTGTGTCTCCGTTTGGGAGTGTGTATGGGTGTGCGTGTGATTGCACAAGTGTCCAGGAGTGTTGTGTGTGTGCCTTTGCACGAGTGTGCACGGGTGTGCGTGTGTTTGCATGTACACAAGTGTGTCTGAGCACACAACTGCGTGTGTGTCTGTCAGTGTGGACTGAATCTTGCGAAGGTGTGCAGCCCCCTCCAGCAGCCTGGCTGTGAAATCCTAATGAGATTAGGCCCAGATGAAAAGACCAACCGCCCACACAGGCCCTCTCACAGCCTGCACAAAATTACATCTTAAAAGTGTGGCTCACCTGGGCATTCGGACTCAAATATCCTATCCTTCCCATCCATCCGCCACCCCTGGTCTCTCCCCAGATCGAGGGGCAATCTCTGTGTGTCTGGAAACCCCGCTGGTCCATTTATCAGCCGACGAGAGGCGGCGGCAGAACATATATATAAAGACGTTTCTACAGCTGCTAGCGACTAAATCACAGAGAGGAGGGAGAGGGAGGTTAGAGGAGAAGTAGAGAGTACAGAAAAGGAGACAGAAGAGGGGAAGAGAAAAGACGAGACGAGAGAGGAAAGGAGGCATGTGTTTGGGTACACTCCTGTATGGGTCAGAGATTTCATGCTCAGCAGCCAACTCTCCTCATCGTGTATGTGTGTGTGTGTGTGTGTGTGTGCAGCGCATACCCCTACACAGCACCTGAGATTTGAGCACTCATTCTGTACTTTGTGCCAGTTAATGGGATGTAGACATCTGCTGGAGGACCTTGTGGCCCACAGCCCTGCGCTGGCCAGAACCACAGAAGAAGAGCGATGGCGGCGCCAGGCTGGCACTATGCCAGGGCCGTGATGCCCAACCTGTGGTACAGGAGAGGGGGCTGATGGGATATAGGTGCCAAGTCCTGCCCAATGTTCCTGCTGTGCCAGGGCCTCTATGATTCAGAGGGAGTGTGGGTATGTGTGCGTGTGTGCATGTGTCGGAGGGGGGCTGCTGGGATGTGGGTGTGGCAGCCTGCCTGCCTGCCTGCCTGCCTGCCTGCCTGCCTGCCTGCCTGCCTGCCTGCCTGCCTGCCTGCCTGCCTGCCTGCCTGCCTGCCTGCCTGCCTGCCTGCCTGCCTGCCTGCCTGCTTGCCTGCTGCCTGCCTGTCTGTCTGCTTGCTTGCTTGCCTGTCTTGCAGGTGCTTCAGTAAGCAGTGTGTATCTGTAGCTCATGGACACACACACACACACACACTGCGTGCAGCCAGGACCCAGCTGATTGATCCTCCAGGAGTACAGGAAAGAGGGAGGAAGAGGGTGTGTGTGTGTGTGTGTGTGTGTGTGTGTGTGTGTGTGATTGGGAGCAGGGGAGTGAAAGAGGAAGACAAGTGTGAGAAAGAGAAGCAGGGGAAGGAGGGAGGGAGGGAGGGAGGGAGGGAGGGAGGGAGGGAGGGAGGGAGGGAGGGAGGGAGGGAGGGAGGGAGGGAGGGAGGGAGGGAGGGAGGGAGGGAGGGAGGGAGGGAGGGAGGGAGGGGCAGGGAAAAACAGGGGGAAGGGCTCTGAGGGAGGGAGGGGGGCAGAAAGGAAAAGGTAGCACAACATGGAGAAGGAGATGGAGAAGGAAATAGAAAGAGGGGGTCGGTGTGGAAAGTGATGAGCAGAGGGAGCAGGTGGTAGATGGAGGGATGGAGAGACATGCAGAGACAGAGGGAGGGGAGGCAGAGAAAGACAGGTAGAGACAGATGGATGAAAAGAGATGAGTACTCTGTGGAGAGAGAGAGAGAGGCACACACACGCGCGCAAACACAGCCTCAGACACAGCTGTAAAACAAACACAAACACACACACACAAGTGTGCATGCACACAAAAATACACACAGACACAATCATAAAACACACACCCACAAACACAGACAGAGAGAGATGCCTTTTACACGGCTGTACTTTGGTACTAGAGACTCTGACAGCCATCATGGCAGAGCCAGCCAGATGATGTGCACACACAGAACATGGCTGTGTTCCACCGAGGCTGTGGGATGATTCTGTCTGAATGTAAATCACAATTTGAGAGTCTTCCGGGACCGCCACAGCCCCATCGCTGCACCATTAGCCTTTAGCCATCTCCCTGTGGTAGACTAACGCCTTAATCAGCTGGAAAGTCTGCCCTTTACATCCTCATGTCCTCCCCTCCCCTCCCTTCCTCTCCTCACTCCTGGCCCACCTCACCAACCCCTTCTGTGCCTCCTGTGTTCATTGGCTCCTCCCAGTCTGTATGACTCTGTGAGTCAAACACACACACACACACACATGCACTCACGCACACACACACCACAAACACACTGCCCGTGCTCATTTATTCCCTCCCTTCTCCTCTCCACCTCCCTCCTCCTACCTCTCTACCTCCCTCCTCCTACCTCTCCACCTCCCTCCTCCTACCTCTCTACCTCCCTCCTCCTACCTCTCCACCTCCCTCCTCCTACCTCTCTTCATCCTTTCCTTCTCCTCTCTCCTCCCGGATTACCAGGGGACTGGTACAGTCTCAGTCTGGGAAGGAGACCAGCTAGCTGCTCAATCAGTAGCCGGCTGTGAAACAACAACCCATAGGCTTGACGACACTGAAACCCGCTGTACCATGAATCGTACCTGACTGTTCTCCTCGACAGGACCCCATCTAGAATCATTAGGAGCAGAACAACATTTATATGTTGCATTTGTGTAGCTGGCAGTGGGTTCCCTTCACATTAGGCAACGCTCAGAGGAGCGTATCCCTGCTGGGTTACTCACAACAGACGTAAAGGTCACAAGAAAGCCACCGTCAGCAATATCTGGAGGAATTTGTGACTGTAAAACACACCTAGGTACGGCAGATAATATGCTGTAGAAATGCTTCATTTATAACAATCAGACTGTCATCTCCACTAGCTGAACCAGCAGCTGTTAAAATGTACACCGTGCTGGCTGTATAGGGGTGTTGTAATACGATGTACCGCCTTGTTTTACATAAAGTATCTGCTTGTTTTCATTCCAGTAGGAGGTGACCTGCTATCATCATAGCACACATACCACTGGGTGCACCTTTACACAAGGATCTGGTTGAATTTATTTCATATCTGATGTGGAACTAATTGAATCAGGCTCTGTGTTCCCCCTCTAGTGCTGTCTGAGAGAAGGAGACAGAGAGCGGGAGGGAGGGAGGGAGGGAGGGAGGGAGGGAGGGAGGGAGGGAGGGAGGGAGGGAGAGAGAGAGAGAGAGAGAGAGAGAGAGAGAGAGAGAGAGAGAGAGAGAGAGAGAGAGAGAGAAAGGGAGGGCGGGAAAGAGGGAAAGAGAGATAGGGAGAGAGAGAGAGAGATGGAGAAGGAGAGAAGACGGGAGAGAGAGAGAGAGAGAGAGAGAGAGAGAGAGAGAGAGAGAGAGAGAGAGAGAGAGAGAGAGAGAGAGAGAGAGAGAGAGAGAGAGAATGAGACAGCGCCTTAGAGGAGGAATAGAGGAAAGGGCATCTCTGAATCAACCTTTGCTGTCAAAGCAATGGAAATGACAATGTGTCTCTACGTGTCAGACGCCCCTGCCAACCCAGTCCATGGCTTTGGACACAGAAATAAAAAGAGAGAGAGAGAGAGACAGAGAGAAGAGGGGTGGGAGAGAGAGATGAGGCCAGAGCAGGGGGAGAGAGAGCGAGGGACAAGGAGTGGTGGGGTGAGAGCGGGAATGGGGAGTAAGAGAGAGAGAAGGAGAGAGAGAGAAATTGAGACAGAAAGAAATATAAAGAGGGAGAGAGTGCAAATAGAGAGACAGAATGAATGTGTTTACATAGGCGCATGTGAGAGTGAGATAGCAGACAGTAGACTACAGAATTACATTACGGTACCTAGACATATAGAGAGATAGGGGAGATGCATGATCCTTCCTTGAATCAAATGAAAGTCCTACAACCGTAAAAGTGATTCACTGTACATTAAGTATGTATATGCTGTTTACTGTTCCCACTTGAGCAGGCAAGGCCTGAACAAGAGAGAGATACGATCAGACTATGTTGGCTCTGTTTAGTGTGGGTCCTCGAGGGTTTAGCTTGGTTGAGGGGCAGCTCCATGGGCTTCTGTGAAGCCCTCTGTGGCACTGCTTGTGAAAAGGGCTATACAAATACATTTGATTTAATTTGATATGTGTGTCTGTGTGTCGGGCTGTTAGCGTGTGTGTGTGTGTCTATGTGAGTTTGTGTATATCTGTGTGTGTGTGTTTGTGTGTGTGTGTGTGTGTGTGTGTGTGAAGGAGGCACGGGGGGGTTTAGCCCATAACGACAGCCCAGACACAAAGAGCTGTGGCCATTCAATTATTCTCTCTGATTAGGCTTCACAATGAGGAAATGAACTTCCATGACTCTCTCACCTTCCTCTTGCACACACATACACTTACGCACATAGATATACTCACACACAATGACGCCCATAGATATACTCACACTCCTGCACTCTTTAGCCTTTTCACTCTGACACACGCACGCTCAAGCATACACACATGAACACACACACCCACACAGTGTACACTTGTAAAATAAAAGGTAGTGTTGACACATTTACATTTTAGTTATTTAGCAGACGCTCTTATCCAGAGCGACTTACAGTAAGTATCGGGGCATTCCCCCCTGAGACAAGTAGGGTGAAGTGCCTTGCCCAAGGACACGTCATTTTTCACTGCCGGGAATTGAACTGCCAACCTTTTGATTAATAGCCTGATTCCCTAACCGCTCAGCCATCTGACACAGGGATATAGGTGTTTAAGATGGCCAATTAAAAGGGTGCGTGTGTGCGCATGAGTGCGCGTGTATGTGTGTGCGTGAGAGAGCCTATAGAAGGGTGAACAATCTGAAGAGAGCGTGGGTGAGTCACAGCTTACATTCCTCTCTGACTTCTTCACCCCTTCTTGTCTCTTGTTCCTGTTCAACTGAGCGATGAGTCGGACAGCTGAGCGCTTTCACACAGAAGGACACGGCTCGAGTCTTTTAGGCTCAGCCAATTAATGTACACTATGTTCTAGTCAGACTGGACAGATTTCTCGCCCTCTCCCTCTGTCGGTAGAAAGCAAGGCTTTTGTCTAAGTTATACCTGCAGAATGGAAACAGCAACGTGAGTGTCTGCTTATGGACGACTGGCATCTGCCTGGTGGCCTGGCTTATACCGGTTGGCAGGGCGCGACTGGGCACCCATCTTGGCTCTGGGGATTGGGGAGACAGAGGGCCTGTTGTTCCCCAGGGAGGCGGTTTCCTTCTCCAGAGCTGTGGGCCGTCTCTCCAGGGGCGCTGGTGTGTGAAGCCCTGATCTGAGCGGTCAAGGGTGGATGTTCACTGAGCAGGATCCACAGGCCAGATCCACCCGGGAAATTACAAAGACCTCAGAGGGACCTGCCTGCCTGCCTGCCTGCCTGCCCTTGCCTGCCTGCCTGCCTGCCTGCCTGCCTGCCTGCCTGCCTGCCTGCCTGCCTGCCTGCCTGCCTGCCTGCCTGCCTGCCTGCCTGCCTGCCTGCCTGCCTGCCTGCCTGCCTGTCTATCTGTCTGTCTGTCTGCCTGGCTGCTTGGCTAACTTCTAGCCAGTCTGATAGCCTTCTTACTTGTCCTTTTCAAGTCTATTGGGTTATATTTTCCTATGATGAGTACATTAACCTGTTTGATACCTGTCTTCTTATCTGTATGTCTATTGGTCAGCATGTCTATCTGTCTGTCTGTCTGTCTTATGCCCAGCGCTGCCTCTTATTGCAGTTGGCAACCTGCTCCCCTCTCTTCCTCTCAGAACATTACTGCTGAGGAAATATTGAGGATTTCTTTTTATCAGCAGATCTGACGTCCGGCGAGGGACTGAAAGTGTGCCGACTGCTGATGACGGAACCTGAGGGTGTCCCTCTCCTGGACCCAGGGATCAAGCAACAGCAACAACCAGGTCACATTCATGGTGTTGGTGAAGATTGTTGTTCATTTTTCTGACATTTTGTGTCCAATAAATCCATACTTCAAGTGTGCATGACGGAAGTACATGTGTTGGAATAGTTGCTCTGTTTTTTTTTTTTATGATGACAGACCTTGAAAAGAAAATATGTTTTTTATTGGGGTTGAGAGGATGTAAGCTGTAAGAATGTGTAATGTCCTTTTCAAGATGTTTATATAATTTGTAATTGACAGTTATAGGCCTGTGTGATAACTTGGAAGACCTAGAAAACTTTGAAGAGGGGACTGGTATAAGTGACCTGCTTATCAGGGTTTGTGTAATGCTGCATTCTGTTTGAGGTATATATATTACATTTGTGTTCTGAAGTTTAACGTTCTATCAAAAGTCATGTTCTACAGCTGAGTCAGTCTGCGATTGGGAAGGACACACTTTTTTTTAAGTGGAAGTAAATATTAATTCATGCTCATCTTATGTTTTAATGTTTAGATGATCAACTAAGTATTAAAATGTTCATGAAAATCGTATTAATGTTTAATGAAGTCTGTGTTCAGTGTTATTGAGCGGAATCCTGTGACTACGCCCCCTGCTGGGGGACCAGTATGACAAGGTTTGACAGAATACGAGCAGCAGAGATTCACTCATGACAGAAGGGTTATTCTCTGTTCCTCTCTGCTGTTGTCCTTTAGTGGGAATAATGAAGATGTTGGTTCATTCTTCATGTGCGAATATGTGTGTTTGGATATGCGTGCATGCAAGTCTACGTGTTCACACAGATAAGTGTGTGTCTGTGTGTGTGTGTGTGTTCTTGTGCCGTAGGCATCTGCCTTGTCTAGGTCTTGCTTGTGTGTCTTCATCCTTCACCTGTGTGGCTCGTGGAGCTTCTGTGTCCACAGTGACAGCCTCTCATGCAGCTTATCATCCACACACAATCCTTATCAAACTCCCAGCATCCTTATCAAGGGGCCTGAACACGCTGAGCCCAGACGACCAGCCAGTAACTCAGGGTGACTGTTGCAGGTCAGTGGGCGGGTCAGTCGCTACTTTATTCATCTCAAGGGGAGGTTCCAGCATCACAGCAGTCCAGATACAAATGAATCCAAATCTAAAATGTGAATATTCATACAAATGTACAGGTTACCAATACAGGATGATATATAGGTTGAGGTAGAATAGAGGTGATTGAGTGGTTATTTAGTGGGAGACCGGATCTGACTCATGGTGACGAGCAGAAATGGACAGAAAGATAGAGGGTGCCAACGGAGATAGGACTGACAGTGTGAGACAGGGAGGAGGAGACAAACACAGGGAAGCGAGAGGGGAGCAGAGACACAGGGAAGTGGGAGGGTGGAAGACGTGAGGGAGACGTGAGGGTGAGGGGGTGTTGGAGGAGGGGAGAGACTGAAGGAGAGTGAGCGTGTCATCTTCTCTGTTCTTGTTCAGTTTCAAAGCCACGTAGCATGCAGCGCTCAAGGTCAGGAACCCCAGAATACACACTCTTTGAAGTTCGATGAACTGAATAAGAAAGAGGAGAGGGGAGGGAAGAAGAAAGCAAAGGAAGAGAGAAACATTTGAAAATGTTTGGAATTGTGGCTTGTTATTCATGTCCTCTGTGGAGTATGGTTTAAGAGAGTGAGTAATACAGTTTGATGCCCTGTGAGTAAAGGCCAGTCTAACACCGCCAACCCAGCAACTTTCACTGTGGATACGTGGCCTGAATGTTGAGTGTGTGTGTGGTGTGTGTGTGTGTGTTTGTATTTAGAGGCACTTAAGCCTCCCTTTAGTACATAGATCCCTCTGGCAACAGTCAGTCTTGGGGGGCTCATCAGTCACAACACACACACTCCACTCCCTAGGGGTCATCCAACCTGAGTGAATGTTGAAACTCATCATGTCCTATTAGACTGCTTGAGGCAACGCCCTCCAGTTGAACTCTCCACCAATCAGGGGAGGGGTGAAGGACATCTCCGGGCGGGGCTGTGGGGGCTCTCTGGGCTGAGTGGAGGAGATCAACAGCTAATTACTGGCTGGGGCTAGCAGCAGGAGTCTCTCAGAATGCTTTAATGATTACTGATAAGAGCGTAGGGCATTCCCTCAGACCAGACAAGAATTAATGTGTGTATGTTTGTGTGTGTGTTGATTGAAAGAGGTGTGTGTGGGTGGCTGTGTGTGGTTTGAAAGACGTGTATGTGTGTGTGTGTGTGTGCGTGTCTGCGTGTGTGCCAGGTGTGTGTGGATGCATGTGTGACCCGATGTAAACCAGGCATGATCTAGTCAATCAGAGGGCCGGATGCCGGACAGGTGGAGATGACAAAGAAGGATGGAGGGAGGAAGGGATGGATGGGTGGGTGGGTGGATTAAGGGAGGGAGGTGTGGAGGGAGGGAGGGGTGGATGGATGGAGGAGGGGAGGGATGGGAAGGCAGAGGGACAGAGAGTCATTTGGGTATGAGGGACAGACAGATGGAGAACTAAAGGGGGCCTCAGGAAGCTGTGGAGCAGGGTGATTAACCAAACACGCACACACACACACACACACACACACACAAACGGCCACACACAAACACACATAGAGGCGCAGACACACACACAAATACAATCACTCTGTAGATGTAACTGTAAGTGTTGCCCTACATTGACACAATCAAATACACACACACACATGCTGTAAACTGTGTACTTCCTTTCATTGATACCACAAACTGTGACACACACACATAGACACACACTCTGACACACACCCACACACTCACACACATACATTCACATTCACACTCCCACGTACTTATTCTGGACACACTGCAGGTTTATGACACATCGGCCAATTCTGGAGAACAACTTCACCTCTCCAGGCATAAAAACCTAAATTTTCAAACCCTTTTCATTCAAATAAACTAGTATTTAAAAGTAAATTGTTTATTCAATCATGCCTCTCTCTTTGCAAGGGTGGACACCTTTTTTTACTTAGCGCTATATGTGTATGTGTTGTGTTCATTACAGCAGATTTCACTGAAGAGAGAATGAGTCACTGCTCGCCTCTGGGAAGCCTCATCTTTGTGGGGAAGTTTAACACGTACTGGCACCAGCAGTTAGAGGTGACCAACGCTATGGCAGTTACACTGTCCCTTCATCACCTGGCTGTCAGTTCACTTGCACTGGGAGATGAGAGGAAATGAGAGGAGTGGAGAGGAGAGGAGGAGAGGAGGAGAGGAGGAGAGGAGGAGAGGAGGGGAGAGGAGTGGAGAGGAGTAGAGGAGGGGAGGGGAGGGGAGGGGAGGGGAGGGGAGGGGAGGGGAGGGGAGAAGAGAAGAGAAGAGAAGAGAAGAGAAGAGAAGAGAGGAGAGGAGAGGAGAGGAGAGGAGAGGAGGGGAGGGGAGGGGAGGGGAGAGAAGAGGAGAGGAGAGGAGAGGAGAGGAGAGGAGAGGAGAGGAGAGGAGAGGAGAGGAGACGAGAGGAGAAGAGAGGAGAGGAGAGGAGCGGAGAGGAGAGGAGAGGAGAGGAGGGGAGAGGAGAGAGGTGGACTAACAGGAGGACAGGAAGCAGGGGTCTGTGACATGTGGAGACTACAGAGAGGATCAGCCTTCTCCTCTGAACACCAGAGTCTTTGATCTCTTCTCAGCCCTGCGGCCAGGGCCAGAGCTCACCTGGGGGAATCTATTGTACATGTCCCCCCCCCACACACACACCTCCAGCCAGAACTCAAAGGGCCAACACCTTAACACAGACGGAAAAGGAAGTATATTTGACACAAAGCCAAGATTCGCACACATTTTCATACACAAACACACACGTGAATACCCATACACACAGTCGCTTAAAGTCACATTTCAACAGGACAACACATATAGGTCTGCAGTGAAGGAAAATACAGTTAATTGGACACAGAGCCAAGATCCAGACACACACATATCCAAACAGACACAAGCATTGATACTGTACACACACACACACACACACACACAGACACGGAAACACACAGGTAATGCACATGTTTCAGAAGAACTTCCTTCCAACAAGCCTTCTCTGGTCCCTCAGTAGACTATTTTTGGACTCTCATTTCCAAGTAAGTTACTGAGCAGCCTTGAGCTAGGTGTCTGACAGCCCGTGGAGTCCTCCCTCCGTCTGTCTGTCTGTCTGTCCGTCTGAGTGTTTCACGACCTGTCAGAGGCTCTGTCACTTTAGCACCTGGCTCTGGGACATGCTAATGGTTTTCACAGCTAACTTAGCAGCTTGTCCAGTCAGGTCAAGGGGAGGCTGCGGCGTCCAGCTGTCTGGTCAAGTGGAGGCCATCTTGCATCCAGGCGCAGTCACATCCCACCTGCTGACGATGGGGGACACTCGTGAACAGCAGTCTCAACAGTCACACGTCCACCTCGACAGGCCTGTCCCCTCCAGCCCTACAAACACATTAAAACAAATGCACTCATTCATCTGTTTGTCCCCCTGGCGCTACCTGCCCCCCCCCCCCCCCCCCCTCCCCCTGCAGTCCTTCACCCATCTCCAGCCATCCAGCCATGGCTCAATCACCAACAATCCCTTTGTCCTGGCGCGACATCACAATGGGTCACCTTTACCTTCAGGAAGTCATGAAAAAAACAAACCCACCCCCTTCCTCCGACACCTCGGTGCTGTTATCGTGTTGGCTGACAGTTGTGGGCCGGGGGGCCAGAGTGGACCAGCACACAGGGGAGAGGAGGGCCGTCTGGGCTTATCGCATCATCGTCTCCATCCCGCCCTGGGGGACGTGGAGCGCTTTAATCTGCTCCCCGACAACAACCTCCTTCTGAGGTCCACCAAGACGAGATTAAACAACTACTCTTGTACCGTACGCTGGACTGGAGGGAGTTTGTGTGTGTGGTGGGCAGGTGTCTGTGTGTGTAGTGCTTGTGTGCTCTGTGTGTGTGTGTGTCTATGCACATACTTTAAAGTGTGTGTGTGTGAATAGTTATAAGTGTTTGTGTGGTGTGTGTGTGTGTGCGTGTGTGTTACCTGCTCTAGGTCTTCCCCGTGAATTTGCATTTTCCACTCAGATGTAGTTTGTTGTTGTAAATGAGGCCCCGTTTGTTCGGTGACTAGCTGGGCTGAACACAGCAGCCTGCAGGAAACTTCTCTCCCAGAAACACAGTTGCAGCGTATTCCTTCATTCCTTCCCATCTTCAATGACGTGTGGGTGTACGTGGTAGTGTGCAGGTGAGTGTGTGCTTCGTACGTGTGTGTGTGCATGGGCGCGTCAGGGTGTGTATGCAGGTGTGTGTGTGTGTGTTTCGTACGTGCGTGAGACAGGAACGGAGCGAGTGGAGCATGCAGCTGACACAATTTGTCTTGTGTTATCTTGTTCCTCTCCTGTCTCTGTCAGGCTGCTGTCTGTCCTATCAGAGGGGCCGTTCCAGCGCACAGCTTCCTCTGGCTCCTCCATTATTCCTGACACAAGATGGAGGAGATGGCGAGGGCAGCCCCTTCAAGCCTCCCGTGGCTCAGCTGTGTGTCCCCGGCAATTTACCTCATGCACACACATGCACGGTAGGACACACACACACATCTACACACAGGCGCACACACCCACTGAGCACACACACGCATGTATACACACATGCAAGGACGTGTGCATACACATCCACACACAAAAATATTGCACACAAACTCTGTCTCGGTTCTACAATGTTTTTTTTGCTCTGCCATACCTGGGGGTCAGATGGCTGGGCGGTTAGGAAGTCGGGCTGTGAATCAGAAGGTTGTTGGTTCGATTCCCGGCTCTGCCAAATTAAGTTGTGTCTTTGTGAAAGGCACTTCACTCTACTTGCCTCAGGGGAATGTTCCTGTACTTACTGTAAGTCACTCTGGATAAAGAGCATCTGCTAAATGTAAATGTAATACCTTGTATAGCCTGGCTGCAAGCCCAACTTGGCCCCGCCCACAACAAACATGTGGTCAGGAATGTGGGTCTGGGCTAGCACGGTTGGGGACGAAGTCTGTCTGAACATGAGCTGTTCAAACCAATCAGATTCTAAGGGAGGGCTTTATACGATGATGGACAGATGATCAACAGAAACGTAATCAACCACGTCACCAAAGAGCGCTTGGGTTGAATTTGTTTTCAACAAACAACACACTACGTTGCTCTGATTAGTTGTAGGTATATCCAATTGAGCAAAAAGGCATGTTTTTTACCTTTTACACACACACTTAAACACACACACAGACATGAACATGGACATGTGACATTCTGACGAGTGAAACATGTCACGTCAAACCAAGTTCAGGAGATACTTCAGAAGGCTGTGTTTACTGTGCCTCTTCCCTGCTGACCTAGTTGGAAAGACAAATATGGGCACTGACGGGAATAAAAATGTCAGTAACAATGGAAACTGAAACTCTGGTCTTTGAGGTACTTCAGTTAATGTTTCGCGCACCACTTCATTCTCTGTTATTGTGCTGTTGTGTGTGTGTGTGTGTTGGGGGGGTGTAATGAAAGTCAATATAAAGTTGATAGAAATAAATGCTGCTGGCTTTTATGACCGTCTGTTCCAGATTAGAAGAGGGTTAAACAAGCCAGATGGAGCCCCAAACCAGCATAGCCCAGCCCCAGGTCACTGCACTACACTCACATTTCAACATAGAACAACCTTGTCTCCAATTCTGTCTTTCAGGACGAGTTCCACCTCCATGGAAGAGCACGTTTCAGTGAAGACAGCCTGTCTGAGGAAAAGAGAGGGAAGGAGACCGATTGGCCTCTTCTGTTCTGTAGAGGCTTGTCCAGCTTGGCAAGTATGGTTCCCTTCATCAACGGAATTTGTAATGAGAATGATCTCATTATCGTACCGTAAAGTCCAGCATTATTTGCCAAAAACTGCTCCACAGCAACAGTCTGTGTGGGCGTGTGTGTGTGTGTGTCCGTTTGTGAATGTCTGTGGCTGTATTTGTGTGTGAAGGTGTGTATCTGGAAACATGTGCTTGTATTTATGTGCGTGTGGTGTGTGTGGGCGACTGAAGTTAGTTTTTTTTGTATATGTGTGTGTTTGTGTGTCTGTGTGTTTGTGTGCGCGTGAGTCAGTGGCTGTTTCACCAACCAGGAGTCGAGTCAAATCTGTCTTTTCTACAGGGGGTCAGAAGGACATATTGTGGAACTACAAGCTCATTGTGTCAGCTCCGTAGAGAGGGGCGGGGGGGGTATGTCAGCAGTGTTTTACCCAGGAAGGAGGGGGTCTCTGTCGGATACCACAGCCAGGCAGGATGGCTTCACAATGAGGTTCCAGCTCCCCAGCTGATTCTATCAAGGACAAATGGCTCCATTTCTGGGCGATGGTAGCAACCACAATATTTACACAGCAGCCAGTAGTTATGATGGACACGGTTCATCAGCAGCGGCCAATCGGAACGCTCCCTACCCGTCGCCAAGGTAACAGCTGGAGATGCTTGGGCGTGCCTTCTGTGATGTGATTGGTCGCAGGGGCTGCAGAGATGGCACGAGGAGGAATGACAGGACCGCAGGTGTTTCCTGCAACAGGATTGTGCAGTCTGGAGTGTGTGTGTGTCTGTGTGTGTGTGTCTCTGTGTGTGTGAGAGAGAGAGAGAGAGAGAGAGAGAGAGAGAGAGAGAGAGAGAGAGAGAGAGAGAGAGAGAGAGAGAGAGAGAGAGAGAGAAAGAGAAAGAGAGAGAGAGAGAGAGAGAGAGAGAGAGAGAGAGAGAGAGAGAGAGAGAGATAGCACTTGTCCATGGCTGCCGGCTTGTTGTTGTACAATGCTGGCAGAATGCCTGGCTCTACGTATGTCTAGTACGTGGGCACGTCTCTCTCTGGGTTTGAACAGACTCCTTCCCTCACCTGAAAGAGTTGACTGATTCACCTGAACTGCTGCTATGTGGCCCACAGCCAGAGAAAAATAAATGTATGCAATAACAAATAGATTTTTCTACTCCAGTCATTTGATTAGGTAAAATGGAATGCTAACTGGCTAGCTTTCGCTCAGAAAAAAAAAAAAAAACAATAGTTTGCAAGGTAAGGATTTTTAATTGAAGATAATGCTTTGCACACAAAACACAACTGAGTTTGTGAGGTAAAAATCCCAGGACTTTACTTCCTGTCATCTCCAGTCTGCCTGTCTCTGCTGCACGGTCCTTGAAAGCACCTCATCCATCACCTACACCCTCATCCATCACCTCCACCTCGCAACGCTGGATGATGACGTCATTGAAAAGGGAAAGTCCCACATTGAACGAAACGTGCTCACTCAACACCATCACAATCGACCGTGATGCATTCAGTTAGCCACAGCTAGCCACCATGTCTCTGTCTGGGAGCCATTTACTTCAGCAAAAGGTGCAAAGCCTCATGAGTAATCAACGGACATGTCTCATCCATCACATATTGATCCCTGGTCCCAGGGACCCCATGTCGACATGGCATGTGACATTGTCATGGATGTGTCGCTCTGAGAGTCCAGATGGAGCGCACTTCCCAACCAGCCCATTACTGAAGGTCAAGCACTCCCAACCAATGGGACTAACTCTTTTTTTCATAGACACTTTTTTAAATATATGAACACGTTCTTAGTCACATATTACATGACATATGATACAATGTGTACGGTATACTTGCAACATAATAAACATATATTTGATATGGAAGGACAGGTTGAAACTTACTTTGGCACGTGGAGTTCAGGGCAATTATTCTTCAATGTCAAGGATTTCTTGAGAGCACATTGGTACATTCAGCAGTAAACGATAAGGTTGAATATCTTATTGGAAAATATTTTAATGACTGGCTTCTAAGATCCAGTAGCCATCTGAAGAGGATGATTGAGGCAGATTGAGAGGATTGAATGCCAGGCAACCAGCAGTGAGGCAATACAGCACTCCAAGCCTTGCCTCGCCACACCAATTCACAAACAGGCTTCAGTCTGGATGCATTTGATTTCCAAGGGGAACTATGAACGGGCACAGACCAAAATGCCGCTGGACGCAATGGATAGAATTGGATGATACAACCAATCAATTGACGAAAAAACACCTTGTCTGTTTAAGAAAATGCCTCAACAGGTGCTCCTCTGTACAGTCATTGTTCATGGCCAGAGGGAAATCGTTTTTTTAGGGAGGGTGGCCAAACCTACTTGCCAAAACCAAACACTGTATGCCGTGAGCTGGTAGACTGGTCCGGTTCTCAGACCACGGCACACCACGTTTGAAGGAGATCAAGCAGGTTTCAAAGCTCAGCGCTGAGACGTCTCGCTGCAGGAGCAGCAGAGTTTTGTGGTCATCACACCAAGTTCCTTTCTTTTGAGGCTGGTTACAAGCTTCAACTCAGCACAGCAGCAGAACTGTTTTCAGTTTTTTACACTATTACATGTTTGAAGAATCGTATAAAGCTCCTTCATGACTTTCTGTCCCCAGTTCCTGTCATGCTCAGTGTCGTGGGCTCAGCAGGCCTCTTCAGGATTGTCGCTCACACTCAGCCCTCAGCCCAGCAGTGATATTGATATGAGCAACTGATCAAGAGTGCCTGATAGATTTATGCGTAGCACTAAGATGTTTTGACAGTCAAAATATATGACCCGCCTGCTGGGAAATTCGTTTTTCTTGCCAGATACTTTCAATTCTGAGATCCTTGTGCTGGCAATGAAAAAGCACAGAAGAGCCACTACTAGCTGAATACTAATCCACATAATTCACCCTAAAAGCTATCTTGCTTCCACCTAATTTTCAGCCTCCCAGCTCCTCTGGGTCTCATGGCAACTGTTTTACCATCTGTACCTCAGAACATTCCACTATATTGCCACCATGTGAATCCAGATCACTAAATAACTTCCATGAGACAGAAATAATAAAACAGGAGAACTCCAGAACCTCTGTTTGACTACAGCTAGACTCAGAGTACAGGCAGAAGATATTTCACAAACGCCATCACAAAAAGTCTGATGCTTCTACAGCTTAAAGTTCAAGGTGAATTATGGGTAATGTAGGCATTTTGCCCTAAAGTGACCACTAAGGAGACTCATATGCAAATAACTGTCATTCTATAGCAGTTTGAAGAGGTAGTATCTAGTCACTGCTCACACCCAATCACAATATGGATTGACTTCAATGCGTTGAGCAGGTAGCAAAACAAAAACCTTGCTCCTGTCTCACCTCTGCTGAAAAACCCTCTGTGGCTCAATCCAACCATGTCCAATATCACCACGGCAACAACTCTAATAATGCCCCCCATTATTAAAGCACCACCAATCATCACATGCTCCCCCAGGCTCAGGCAGGCCTGAGAGAAGGGACAAACTGAATACGGGGTTTACTGAGGCTTGACCCCCCCCCCCCCCCCCCTTACACGGCCAGCTGGGCAACATGCTATGGATGATAAACTTCAGGTTAAAGAGAAGGAGGACAGATATTTTTAGACAGGAGGATGGGTGAGGGAGGTGTGGAGAAAGAGAGAGAGAGAGAGAGAGAGAGGGCAGGTTTCATTTGGTTGTGTCCCTAGTCACAGTGTGCCTGTCATGCCCTGTCACACAAATATGGCCACAGTCAGGAATTCTGGGAGAGAGAAATGTGAACGAGCCCGGGTGTATAAATAATTTATCTGGTGAATAAATGCTCGTTCGTAGTGTGGATGACGGGATGATTCTTCATGCTGTCATCTTCGCCTCCGTCACCGAGAACAAGGTCTCCATCTTTCACCTCCTCCCCCCTCGTTCTGGCCCCACTCCATCTCTCTATCTCTCCATCTCTCCTTCTCTCTGCTGAACCATCAGTCTGTGTGGCGCTCCCTTGTTTTTTTACCATTAAATCCTCGTTCGCTTGACGCGAGATATGAAGTGATCATTTGTCATGACATTAGGAAGGCGTCTCTCATCCATCCATCCATGAAGACATGTGTTTGTGTGAATAAATACATGCCGGGATTGGATAGAAGCATGTGCAACGGACCAATGGGAATAGCGGTGGCAATGACTGTGTGACGTCACTCAACTGATTTGTTAATGGACTGGACGTTATCTACTGTTTTGGCTGCCCATGCAGACCTGTAGATGGGCCTTTGATCATGTGTGGGTGGGTGGGTGGGTGGGTGAGTGAGCATGAGAAACAGAAGGAAAAAGAGGTAGGGAGGTAAATAAAGAATGTAAGGAGGAAAGCAGAGAAACATAGTTCTCTCTGAGAGAAAGAGGGAGGGAGGCAGTAGAGAATGAAGGAGGGAGAGACGAAGCAACCCACACTGGGTACAAAGGCAGCAGGGGAACAAGAGATGGAGGGAGGGAGAAAGAGAGAGAGATATGAATCAAGAAAGCAGAAGGGAGGCGGGTGAGAAACAGAGGAATGAAGCAGAGGAGAAGTGGGAAGGAAGGTGAGAGCTTGCGACGAGCCAGGAGCATTCTGTCTGTCTCTCTCTCTTTCTCTCTCCCAGGAGAGAGAGAAAAGACCTGTTTCATTGCCACTCCACTAAAACACAGTGTGTAGGATCAGAGGGAGACTGAGAAAGCCAGAGGGGAGGCCCTGGAAAGACATAATACAATCTGGAGAGAGTGGGCGCTTCTGAAAGAGGGATGAGACACACTGGCTGGCTGGCTGGATGACTGTATGGGTAGCGGGCTGGCTGGGTAGCTGGCTGGCTAACTGAGTCACTGCCTGGCTGGTTGGCTGGCTGGGTAGCTGACTGACTGTTGGAAAAATTGAAGATGTAACACATGTATCCTGTATAAGAATGATTTTGTGTTCAGCATTCCTTGTGTGTAGAGAGAGGCCAACCCCCAAATCTGAACTTTGGGGAACACGAGGCATATGTAAACAAGGTGACCTGGGCTGACCACTCTCTCTTACTGAAGAGGCCATAAAAGATGTCTGGCCTTATCTGTGTTGGGTGAATCATGTGGTCAAGCTTACAAGGGTCAAAAGGCACACATACTCAAACACGCATGCACACACGCCTGCGCCAGGTCTATGCAAGGAGCCAATGAAGAAGAGCAATGGAACATTTGCATGCCTTTGTCTTAACCAATGACTGTAAAGAGCGTTTCTGCTTAAATAGCTAGCTAGCACAACATGCTAGCGGACAAACTTGTAGCACAATGGCGTGTGATGTTTCTGTCTCCTTGTGGGCCGGCCGCAAGCAATACATTTTCTTAAACTTGTTCACCGACTGACTGTGCAATAGATAGATAAATATTTCTGACACTGACTCATTGACCGGCTGGGTAGCTGGATACTGTAGCTGTATGGGAAACACAAGGCTTTATCAGTTTGTGTGTTGGGGTACGGCAGATAGAGATGGAGGTAGAGAGAGAGGAGGGCTATTCAGATATTCATAGCTCTTCTTTGCGAGGCTTCATAGGAAGAACAAGTCATTACTGCATTACGTGAGTGGAGGGCCAGAGTAGCATAGGGTAGAGTGTGCTGGAAGTAATGTGAGTATGTGTGTGTGTGTGTGTGTGTGTGTGTGTGAATGTCTCACAAGTGTGTACTTGGGCCTGTTTTGACTTCAACAGTAGAAAGCTCAAGGAGATAGTGATGGATGTGTGGGTGTCTGTCTCTATTGCAATGCCCCATATGTACAGGAGGCTTATTTCAGGATGTAAACCTGTAAAACTCTTTCCTTCTCTATTTCTCTCAATTCTCCAATGTGTTGGATCTTGGCTGAACCCGAGCCTGGATGTATCAATATGAGGCAGTGTGTCATGACTGTATGATGCAGATGAAGCCAGGAGGGAGACCGAGGGAGGCTGGACAGGGTCTGACTGAACTGGATGGGGCCTGACCTGGGCTCTCTGTCCTGGGGGGTTGACAGTAGCAGCTGTCTGACCCAGCCTGCAGTTTTTAAGCTAGAGGGGGGGGGGGGGGGTCAGGGAAGGGTCAGGGGGGATACTTGTGGTCAGCACACGCCTAACAGGGTATAGTTTGAGACAGCTGTACCCTGAGGGTCCTCGATGCTCACACACACGCATGCACACACACACTTGCCCACATACACACACAAACAGAGACACACATGTAATGGTATGCACAGCACATCCAGGGTGTAGCAGCTGTGCCTCTGGGCATTCTGGCTGGGTCTCCGAAAGCCTCCCTCTGAGGACGACCCCTGACCCCCTGCTCCAACACAGCCTCTCCCCGTCCGCCTGTGACGAACACGGCACCAAGTGTCCCCGTGGAGGGAGTGGGGCCACCACAGATCCCAGTGAGAGCACTGCACCGTAGTCCCCTACGCTCTTTCAGCCTGACAGCGCTCACTTCCCGCTGGGCGGCGCTCGCATGAGGACACACAAACACACATGCATTAAGGCCACATGCGACGCCCTGCTGAACACGCGTGTGCACCCGGCATCCTGCCTGGACCGCACACACCCATACATGCCTTATCCACCATGCGCATGGGTGAACACATACGTATGAGGAGCATTTGATCCTGTTTATGCTACAAGTTTAACCCCATGACCTGTGATGTCATCCTTCACAGTGCATCACTTCCCTTTATATAAACCTTTATGGAAAGGTATATTTTGTTGCACTGTATTATGTAATATTCCAGGTGAGATTGTTGCTCTATGGATGAAAAATTGTTGTTGCACTGTGCCTGGTAGCTGAGATGTGTATAATTTGCACTGTGCCTAGTAAATATAGACCGTTCCTTGACTCTGACCACTGAAATACTGTTAGAACTACAAACTTCCGATCCTCGATTTGATTCTGTACTTTATGCACAATTTGTACATGCATTTGAATAAAAGTGTCTGCTAGATGAATACAATGAAATGAATTGTGTGAAGGTTAAGTCCACTGGGACTAAGCACTTCTCGACTGACCTCTGACCTCTACAGAATAAGAGGACCCCAGTGGTCTAAGATGCAGGGCATCGAAGAGATGTGTGATTCATTAAGATGCAGAGCATAGAAGAGATGTGGTGTTCATTCTACCTACTGTAGGCATGGGTAATAGGATAGCATGTCCAGAACCAGGGGAGGAGACAGGGTGTCTGAGAACATATTTGGAACTTTGCTTCACTCTCAGGGTATAAAAACAAAAACAACACCAAAAACCAAAAAAGAAGAAAAAACACTACAGATTTAACTCAAAGAAAATGACTGGGACAAACACAAGCATTCCCAGCACTCAAAAATTCAGGCAACTCACTCCTTTCCTTGTCTCTAAGGGACACTCAGAACTGCTGAAACATCCTCCAACATTACGTGAAATGCTTTTTGTGAACAGGCAGCAAGCTGCACCCCTCCATGGACTGACCCATCTTCACCAAGGAGGGGTGAATGACTGAACCTGGCTCATAAAAACTTCTCTGCTGATCTCGCAGTACTCTGAGTGGAATTATATTTACAGTAAATGTTTTAAATAAGATTAGATTTTCATTATATATATATATGTACATATTAGACACAACTGGAATGTACACAACTGGAATATTGTGTATTGTTAACTGAACGGTTGGGGCTGTGTGTGTGCGTGTGTGCGTGTGTTCGTTTTGTTTTATTTATTTGCACAAATTATTATTTTAAAAAACTATAATACAAAAAAAAATTGTAAAGTAGGTGCAGGAGGAGGGAAGAAGTGTAAAACGCTTATACGAGGCCCTCCTCTAAACTAAACAAAATGTATAATAATAAATAAGTACTACAGCAAACTCATATATCGAAAATTAATGAATATTATGGGGATAACCAAGTCATTAAGTAAATCGAATTGTTTGGATTAACAATAAATAATAAAGTAAAGTATTACATAGAAATAATAATAATGCAATACAGAGTGTGTGTGTGTGTGCCAGTGTGCATCCAGGTGACTAAGACACAGTGTGGGGGAGCATTCTATTGTCCATTGACAACTCTCTATTGATATTCCAAAGTCCTCACATCACCATACCAGGAAGACACCACCAACCACATAATAGTAACCAAAGACATCACCAACCATAGCAATGACTTCATGGTGACAACAACACTAAGCCCTGAGCAGCGCAGATGCAGAGTCTGTCACTTTGCAATATTCTTCAGATTGTTTTCAATTACGTGTCCGTGCGGAGCTGGATGAAGATTCCCAGCAGAGGGCCTGGAGTCGGCCAGTCACAGCCTGCCAGCCTGATGGCCTTATCCCCCTCCCCCTCACAGGTCTGGCCTTCTAGAACCCTAGGGAGCCCCAGGAACCAGGGGGAAACTGGACAAAATGGCCAAATTACATTTGTGGATCGTGCTGACTGGTGTGTGTGTGTGTTTGTGTGTGCGCACGGGTGTGCCAGTGTGTATGCGTGTTGACACAGTACCAGTAGGAGGGAGGCTTGTGTGTGTGTGTGTGTGTGTGTGTGTGTCTTTATGTGGTGTGTTCCTGATGTACTGTACCCAGGCCAACTGATATTACTTTTGCCCACCAAGGGCCTGACAGAACATATTATCCTAGAGGCAGACTCTCCATCAGATTTGAATGTGGACCGTATCACCAAGATCCGCTCAAATAAAAAAAAATATGATCACCCAACATCCTCGTCTGAAGGTGTCAGATTATCAGCATGGTATCTGGCAGCCTGAAAAGTGTTCACAAACTGAATGTGACTGGTCATTGGAGGCCGACACGGTCCGTACCAGCAGTCAGAAACAGCAGACTCAGTGCGTGAGAGACATGGCTGTTGGCTCTGGTCAGGGTGGTCAAATATGTGACTGTTTTTTTTTCAAAACACATCTGTGAGGTATGTATTAGGTTAGGAGATTAAGAGAAGCAGAAAGCACTGGTTGGTTTTTCTCTTCTTTATCAAGAGATTGCTTGAAAAAATAAATAGTCTTCAAACTCGAGTAGGCCTATGATATTGTAATATTGTGTTCAGTATAAATGGTTCTGTTTCCTCATTCAAACCGCTGTGGAAAAGAGATGTCTGCATTGCAGTGAGAGGCGAGGTTCAAAACAGCATTACTGTAATACCGTAAGGTTACATGTCAAAAGCAAGCCATCTTTCTGCAACTGTAGCCTATCCAGTATGACTCTGAGCCCGACTATGATTCACATCACCATGGAAACAAAAGGCCTAGATCATGCAGCAATCAATTAAGACAGGTTTTCTTTTTAGTGTCAAGAGAGTCATCTCAATCTGAAGTTGAAAACGCACAGCAACACCAAGCAGCAGAACAGTTTTCGAGTTATTATTGAATTAAACAATACCCTTAAAAAACTTTGACACAGTTCCAGAAGGTTACCCAGGTGTAGTTGGCTGGTATAGCCTACTGACTACGACTGTACTGCCACACCGTAGAACAAGGCAGTTTGAAGCTTGAACGTGTCCTTAACCCTTGTGTTATCTTCGGGTCATTGTGACCCCCCCACGTGGGCGAAAATTTTACCGCATACAAAGATAAAATGAAGCATTTGCTTATAACCGTCAGGCTGTCTCACACCCCCCACAGTGCGAAGGTTAAAATAACATACTTTTTATTTGTCGCAGCACAACGATGGGTTGTTGTGAACGTTCGGGTCAATGTGACCCGAAGGCAGCACAAGGGTTAAGTTGTTTGCGCGTAGATACGGAACCAAGCTGTGAAAAGCGTTGGCAGTCACCAACAAAGCGCTCCGCATGACAGCCTGAAAACACACTCTCTTTCATTTCGGTTTTCACGTGACTTTCGATCGAAAAGGAGGGCCGCTTGGTCTCGCAGAGTGCCGCCATCAAATTAATCTTTCAAACATCAAACGGTGTTGAGGGCATTAAAGTAGCAACACAACAATACAGCTGTACATCTGTCACTGCCAATCGCATTCATGCATTTTTCCCTCATTCCACTCGTACGCTTTCAGTTTTAATAAAAGAAAATTCATGGGTTGGAAACATTAATTTTATTGAAGCTCCCAAGATAGCCTATAGCAACCAGGGGAGTACGTCTCTGCGTGGGCATAGTAGTTTCCCTCCCTGTTCACTGTGCTGTTTGTAGAAATGGAGGTAGCCTATAGCTGATAGTGTTACAGCGTTTGATTGCAGATCATGAAGTCACATGTTCAAATACCCAATTCAAGTTGTTTTAGATACAAGCATCTAAATAAATACATCACAATCTTTGAACATGTATGTAGTGGAGGTAGTTTTAGGGTCATGGTACCATAGATCATTTGGTTTAGTAAACAGCCTTGATCATACATTCACCTTTTTCATTTCACAACTAAGCAGGTTCAGGCAGGAGTTATGCGGTCAGTCTGCACACCTGTCTTAGCACGCAGTCTTGGCACTCCTACTTTACATCCAGGGGGCCTTTTTCCCACCAGGAACTCTCCTGGGAACTCCGTCATTGCGCCAGTACAATGCAGGATGCCTCCACCAACCCAGCCTCCACCACCCCGGCCGGCCTCCACCAACCCAGCCTCCACCTCCCCTGCCTCCACCTGGGGTTCTTTGTCTCTCTCTGTGTGAAGAGGGACTGTGTATTGCAGCTCTCTGCCACGGAGACGGTGTCCCAGTGGGTTATCTGCCGAGAGCCGGTCCGAGCAGAACCATATAGATCAAGACAAATGTGTTTGCATTGTCAATAAAGTGTGTTATAACTTAGTATTGAGTCTTCCTGCCTGAACCAGTAAGACTGTACCATTAGCAGAGGTGGCTTGTTTGCTGTGCAGGCACTAGTATAACTACATTTTTGTCTGTTGAAAATCGGATATATATGAACTTCCCCTGGGGCTTCCGAGAATTTACCGGATATAACATTGTACTGATGTAGTCAGGCACTACTGCCTGGCAGTATCTTTGTGTACATGGTTAAACTAACACAGATGGTCAGAACACTGCTTGGTTTATGCGTGTATGTGTGCGTGTGTCATCCCCAGTTTGGACAAGACCAACCTTCCTGTGTCCCCATGTACGGGCAAACAAACAATCCCATTAAAGACATGCTCTCCATGTTGGACTGGGGATGGATCTCTGGCTCACTCTCTTTTCTTTTTTCTTCTTCTTTCTCTGCCTCTCCCCTATCTTCCTCTCTCTCCTTGCCCCTCTTCTCCCTTCCCATAGTTTTTTCCTCCCCCTCCCCTCTCTCTCTGTCTTTCTCCCTCTTTTCCCTCGCTCTCTTTCCACCCACAGCCGGTCTAACACTGAGAGGAGCACCCTGGAGTTTGTGACAGTCGACGTCTCTCACACGTTTCCTCGTGGGCGCTAGCTTGCTCGCTGGAGTTTTGTCGAGAGCTCCCAAAACAAATTGACATATGTTGCCCTCATCAACCACCTGCTGTATAAATAAAGATGGAAAAAAAGTCAGTTTCACCTTGTTCACATCAAAAACATCTCCTTTCCTCCCCATCAACCTCGGTACAACTCCTTACTTCCTCTGACAGGATGTGTCCCGCAGGATGCATCGTGGGTAGTGTAGTACTATCCGTGTATGCGTCTGTCTGTGTACTTTTTCCTGTCTGGATGACTTGTGCTGAGGGTGGAAGTGATCCTGACAGGGGTCAGACCTGACAGGAGGCTCATCGCTCAGACCTGCGTTCCCTCCGTATCCCCTGCCGTCTTTGTTGTCTGCTCTTCAGCTCATTCACATTCAACCCCGTCTTTCTTCTTGAGCCTGCCATCCCTCGAAACAAGACAACATAAAAGATTCAAAGCACCGTTGAGCAGTTTTCTAATTCTACCTAATGGTAGAGTGAGCGGGAGTGTGTGTGCCTGTGTGCCTGTGTGCCTGTGGTAATGATGTTGGTCCACAGAGAGGGTCTGTGTGAAGCGGGCTCCTGCTGCAGCCCAAAGCTAATAGGGCTAATTATGGTGAGGAAGACTGGAGGACTTGAGAGGGAGCTGAGAGTGTTGCACGTCAGCCATGAACTTTGCTGCTGGAGGCCTGCTGGGTGTTCTCAATCCCTGGTCCAGACTGGGCAGGATCACAGAACGTGCTCCACTACACTGTACTCTCTGCACACTACAAGCCCAATCCTAGATTCAAAATGATCTTCTGGTTTCCCTTGCTCTGTCCCGACAAACACGTTTTTTTAGAAGAAAATATGCTTCAAAGATCAAGAGGTTTGAGGCATCACCCTGCAACCTGGCCATGCCTACTGATGTATTTGTTGTTGTCTTCAAGTCCTGTCTTTGCTTTCATTAGTTGTGAATCCTCTCATATTATAAGTACCGCCAAGGTTGAGGGAAGCTACAGACCAATATATTCCCTTTAATGTACAAGAGTTTTGGATTACAACCTTTATTGTTTGTTTTGCACACACAAACAAGCAGACCAATTAAAGGAGAATAATTAAATGTGAGCTGATTCATCTCCTTCTAATTATTTCCAAAGCAGATTCTAACTGCAACACACACACACCAACCACAATGGTTTTTGCCATCTTCAAAGGGGAACTCCGATTGTAGAGAAGGAGCACGAGAGAAGAGAGGTCAGCTGGTGTTTTGCCGTTTTTTATCCCAAAAAAAACAGATCACAGATATTCAGCGAGCACGGGGCTCGAGGCTATATTCAAAATCTTGTATTTTTGTTGAGTAAAAAACATCAAAACATTCTAGATGTGAGGAGTAATTACTAGCTTGTTATTGACTGGTTGTTTTCTATGCACGCGGAAGCTAGTTATCCCATCCTGCGCCATCGTCCCTGGCCTTGGGATCAAGTTTACTATCAAAATGTGTCAACAACCTTAAAGCTACTCTGTGTTTTCCACCTAAACAATGTTGATAATCTTGGTGGTACAGGTGAAGTTACTACCCCACCAGGGCAAGGATAGAAGCCTAAAGTTACAGTAACACGCACTGAGGATCGGAACATCCAGTTTTGTTTTGTTTTTTCTGTCTAGAACTCACCAGGCAACTGTGTTCTGGATGGAACAGGAGATATAAAAAATGTATGACAATGTTTTCCTTTTCTCTGTGTGAGGTGCAAGAGTTCTAAGGTAGCCAAATCTAACCTGAATCTTTCTGCTCTGATCCTTCAACAAAAAGTAAAAACATCCATTGATTTTATGATGTTTGATTGAATCAAAACAATCTGTCCTGGTTGAATGATCGATTTAAATAATTCAGAAACGCTAACAGAAGGGGAAACATCAATTAAAGTGTGTCTGAATGTTTGCTGCTGAACTAGCTTCAGGGTTATACACACTCAGGGGTGTGTGTCTGTGTGTGTTTGCTCTTATATTTATCATGTTCATAGAAGCCAAAGGAAATATAACTCTTTACGTATTAAACAAGTGATTTGGTTTGACTGGAGGATAAGAATGACAGAAAACATGACATCATACTAAAGGTTCAACCCACCTAATTAATCTTAAAACCTTATACAATTAGGAATGTTTGTATGTTTGTATGTAAGTGTGTGTACGTGTGCTTGTGTGTGGGTTAGAGATGAGAGATTACAATGTGTGTGTGTATGTTTGTGTCTAGCTGTCCATACTGTACATGTGTGTTCACACGTTTATTGTCAATCTATTTCACTTCTTGTCTCGTCATCCAAGCAGTATGCAGGATGTATGTGTTGCTATGGATGTATATGTCTGTATTGCTGGTACTGTATGTTCACAGAATTTTGCCCCTACTTTGTTAAATATTGATTTGACACGTCTAAACAAAGGGCATAGAGGATATGAGAAAGGGGGAGGGAGAGAGATAGAGGGATAGAGGGAGAGAGAGAGAGAGAGAGAGAGAGAGAGAGAGAGAGAGAAGAGAGAGAGAGAGAGAGAGAGAGAGAGAGAGAGACAGAAAGAGAGAGAGAGAGAGAGAGAGAGAGAGAGAGAGAGAGAGAGAGAGAGAGAGAGAGAGAGAGAGAGAGAGAGAGGGAGAGAGAGACATAGAGACAGAGAGAGGGGAAAACAGCGTTCCCACTCCACTCACACCGCACGGCCTGATTAGATGATGAGGAGAGAACAGAAGGAGCTCCTGTAAGTGGACGATCCTGGCCTTCTCGTCCATGTGAGAGCGATAAGAAGTGCTCGTTGATGGACTCGCCCTGCTGCCTTGAATAATGATGAGATTCTACTTCCTGTTGGCTACTTCCTGCTATGACTTGAACATATCAAGATAAGATAAGGAAGTCATCACAACTCAGAAGTTTGGATTTGATGGAAACACAGGGTACCTTGTCACGTACAGCAACAGAACTTGTTGTTACCATTTGTGTATGCTATGTAATGGCATGATTAACACCAGTTTAGTCTTACATTAAAATGCACGTTTTAACAATTCGTGCATCAGACTTGCATTTGCCATCATTGCCTGAAGCTTTTTGTCCACTAGACTTTTTTTCTGAATCACTTACCAGCAGCTTTTCATAATGTTCTATGAACAACGCGAGGACTGTAACAATGATTTCCCAAATGTCCAAATGTGATTTTTTGATATGATTACATTTTATTTGTCAAACCGTAGTTAAAGCATCATGTTTTTTTACGCGATGTGTCAAAGCATCTTCACACGTTTCCAGCATCTCTGTTCGTTTCCCGGCTGGAAAAAGCTTCTCTGCTGCCCACAGTGAAGAAACTAGAGGACAACCAAACTCTCTCCTGCCCACAGTGAAGAAACTAGAGGACAACCAAACTCTCTCCTGCCCACAGTGAAGAAACTAGAGGACAACCAAGCTCATGGCTCCTGTGAGCAATTGAGCTTATTTCCATTGAAAGTCAAGATAAATAGGACTATAATATGGGACAACCTACAAATCCTTTTTCCCAGCAGCCTCAGACTTGTTCCTTGTTGAGCTGCTCTTGCTGTATGTTGGAACAGATAATAACAAGGTTTTTCGTTTGGCGATGACGCACAATCTTTGCTTTCTGATTGGCTGTTGTTTGTGATCAACAATGACACATAATTAACGGTGAAAGGTTGAATGTCCCTTTTCTAACCTTTGCATTGGTTTAACACTCATACATTTGATTTATGTTGACGTAGCCTTTTTGCTCCCTGAGAAACAAATAATAGCCTTTTTACAGCTGTCCAGTTAAATCAAATATGTTCTTTGCCATTCAGTTACATGCTTTTATAATGATATAACAACATTTTCAGTAATTGATAGGGCGGCGGTACTGGACCTGGATAATGGATAGGAGGGCACTGGTCCAAAAAGGTCGAGAACTACTGAGTCATTAGTCCCTGAGAAAAATAAACAAAGGTTCATGCTAATCAACTGATGTGTATCATCTCTCAGATATGGATCCTAGGTATGACTGAGTGAGATGGGTAATGTGCATGGGCGCCTGGAAACATTCAAACAGCTTTGTTTCATCTCTAACATCTTCTCACTTTTCAAACTTCAATGCGCAAGGAAAGGTCAAAACCTCCTCTGTACTTTCTGATTGGAGAATAAACCAGGAAAGTGAAAATGAGGACCTCCAACAGTCGCAACGCAAACTGACCCCAGGTGAAGATCACGCCGGGTGAACACCAGCTCAACTGTGAACGTTGTTCACCTGAGCGCTCTCAACCATTCACACCTGTCCTCCTCTCTCTCCCGCGGCCGGAGGAGGGGAGAGGGCGTGGTGCCTTGGTGACTCACCGTGTGGATCGTGTACCACATCATATGCTAACGCCTTACCGTGAGAGCCCGGGTTCGATTCGGGCCCAGGCCATTTCCTGCATGTCTTCCCCGGTCTCTCCCTGCCTTTCCTGTCACTCTTTCATGTCTTTATCTCATCAATTCATGCAGAAAAAAACAAACAAACAGAAAAGGCCCCCATAAATTAAATACAGGAAAAAGGCTTTAGATAAGAAGACGTTAGGAACGACTCCAGAGCTTACCAACGTCATGTGGGCTGAGGACTGTAACATGATGTGACACCTGTGTAATGCTCTCCTCAAATGTATTCAGATGTATTCTGAATGTGAAGGCTGTGGTGATTGTATACATGGCACTCTATTATGCATTTGATTATGCATTGCAATTTCATGATTTGAAACTATGTCGGAAAGTAGAACAGGCGGACTAATGCTGTGCATTTGTGACGAAGGTTTTGTTGTGTGTTGACTGAACAATGTGGTGAATGGAATGATGGATTGAACATGTGAATGAAAAAAAAAAATATGCAGATGCTGTACTAAAAGCTTGTGTATGCGTACGTGAGTGTGTGTGTGTAAATGTAAGTGTTTTCTGTGTGTGTGTGCGTGTATACATGCATGCACAAATTGTGGTGTACTCATGCCTGTGTGTCTGTATATGTGTGTACGTCTGTATGCATGTGTGTGTCCCATGAGCTGTATGCAGTGTGCGTGCCCCTGTGTGTGTGTATGTGTGTGTGTGCCACGAGTTGTGTACTGTTGGTGTGTGTTTGTTGTGAGTGTGACAAGCTATATTCAGATGCTAATGAGAGCAGCAGTCTGACACCTCTGCTCTCTCACGTGTGAGTCAGCCATGATGACTGTACGCAACCCAACAGCCTCTGCTGGCACTTGCACATGGATCTGCAAGGTTTTCCCAACGTTCTCCGGTTCTATTTTGGTTTCAATGATGCACATCTCATGTGATTTCACTGCAGTAGAATTAATCAGAGACAAAATTAGTCAGATTCAAGCGTACGCTGGTAAGGTATGGATTCAATCATGTCGTTCATGCACTTTCAACATTGATACACTCTTGTTTTGAGGGCAAATGTCCCTCTGGGTGACTAGTTTGATATGATTGCGTTATTGTATATGCATTAGAGTCACACCTATGTTCTAAACTTGTTTGATCCAAACACAGTGTGTCTCGAATGATTTTGTTATTGTGTGTGATTAGAACAGGAAGTGCAAGGATACTGCTGAGCATATCTCAGTCTCATTCCCCTCATCACCAATTAGGTAAAAACAGAGAGACAGACATCTGAGAGTGGTGGGGTGCCTCGGAATGAAAGGCACATTTTCATTCCCCCCTTTTCAACACTCCACCAACCATAGCCTGCTGTACACATCTCCTGGGGAAGATCAATCCCAGGTTAGCCCCTGATGGGGTAGTGGAAGTGGATGTCTTTGTGATGGGGACTGAATGGAAGGAGTGGGGTGGGGGGGTCGTTTTCCCCAAGCCCCAACCCCCATCGCTGCCCACGGTGGGATTGTTACCCACATTTGGTCTAATTGGATCAAAGATGCAGAGGGGCGATGCAGCAAGTTGTGTGTTCAGACTAATAGTATCCTTTTATTGTGTTAGGTGAGTGAAAAGAGAGCATTTGAGGATAATGGGCACTTGGGCGCAGCGAGGTCTATTACAGAGTGGGTGAAAAAAGAATATAACTTTCAGATAATGCTGTTACCGTTTAGGGTAAATAGGCCGCGCTTTCATTTAATTCAGTTTGCCAACCTTGTCTTGATGCATCTCTAGCTTTACGGCCAAAACATTTAGGTGTGGAAGTTATTTGACTGTAATGTTGAAGAGAAACCTAATGGTGTTTTATTGGCCCTGCAGCCTCAGGTAAGTGTGAGCCATGACACTGGACATGGGGGACCCAAATCAATTTACTCTTGTCCTTATACTATCGAAGCATTTTCTCTAAAAAGACCAAAAACAGAAATCTCACACGTTGCTTCTCCTGCTGACAGAGATTCACATTTCCACAAATACATTTGGAAAAGAAAGAAGCAATTATAATAAAAAAAAAAAAAACGTTCAAACATAAGTAACGTGTTTTTGTCCTCTCTGACTTTGAAACCCAGACAAGGTGTTAATGATGTGTCTCAACACACCAATGAGTATCTATAGCTTCTTCTTCCTCTTCTTTTGAACAGACGAAAACAACACTCTCTGAAAACTACTGAGGGATGAATGGACTTCTTGGGCCTCTCGTAATAAATCCTGGTCTTAATGAAGGAGCGTGACAGCCAGCCCAGTGAGTTGCAGGAAGCTGTTCCACCAGTGCTGAGGTCAGAGTCTTTGTTATTGCTAATGTGCATTCAGGATTGGACTTCACAGTCACCTTCATAAAGCCTGGCTGATGTTACGCTCCACTATGTGGGATTGCCACAGGGAACGTGTGTATGTGTGTAGGGGTGGTGGTGGGGGTTGGAGATTGGGGGCTTGATGGTGTGTGTGTGTGTTTTGGCGTGTGGGTAAAGATTGCCGGAGTGAAGCCATAGCAATCTAACAACCCAAGACTGTTTCAGGTTGTAAATGTCAGTGACCCAGACTCAGCCTAATGGCATTTTAATGAAGGCCCAAAAAAACCCTGATACACTTATGGACGTGAAAAAAAAAGAAAGAAACACTGAAAGGTTGTTCTTGCCAGATCAAGCCTGTGAATTTGTTCTCATTCTTTTCATCTGCAGAGAAATCCCCATTGATCATTTCAGGTGCAAGCAAGCCAAGGAATGTTTGAGAAGGTATAACCCTTACCCTGCTCGTTAAACTCGACCAGAGCGTATGAGATTAGGAGTTAAGGTTAAGGTGAAAAGTCATTCAAATGATCTTCTATTCATTTTTTTTTCGTGACAGCACATCTACAGTGGAGGAGATGATTGATGACTATCAGGCAGGTGCCTGTTCCATTCCAAAGTTCTACCACGTGTGTGGTGATGTCATGCTGTGGTCACCGTGGGAAAGCAGTGATGGACGGTGAAGCGCCGTTGTTCCCGTCACTGTTGGGAGTGTCCTCCCAGCTCCCTGACAGGTAAAGAGAGGAGGAGATGGTAAGTGTGAATTATCTTTCTCTCCCCTCTCTCTCTCTCTCTCTCTCTCTCTCTCTCTCTCTCTCTCTCTCTCTCTCTCTCTCTCTCTCTCTCTCTCTCTCTCTCTCTCTCTCTCTCTCGCTCTCTCTCCCTGTCTGTCTTTCTCTTGCTCTCTCTCCCTGTCTGTCTCTCTCCACCCCTGCCTCTCTCTCTCTCTTTATCTGTCTTTCTCCACCCCCACCCCCATTTGTCATTAATGCAATGCCTTTTTCATGTCAACAGCCAGGTACCCTAACCCTGGCACAGCAGCAGCTGTTGTGGCCCAGCATCCAGACTGTGCCAGGATGATGCCAGGAAGATGCCAGGATGATGCCAGGATGATGCCAGAATGATGCCAGGATGATGCCAGGGCAGTGGTTCTGCTTCTCCCTGATGACAAGCGGTTGCCATCTAATTAGCATTGGTGTTGCCCTGTGCTGTCAGCACACCAGTAACGACCAGCACACGGCACAATAAACTTCCAGGGTGCAGTTCACCAGAGTTGAATATGCCGTGGCTCGGCCCAGCTACCTGCCGGTTGAGGTGTCAGCTGGGTAGCCGGTGGGACACGGAGCGCTGGGTGGGAAGGTCAACAAGGTGGGGTGAAGAGGGTCAGGGTCAAAGGTATCAAGAAGGTCTGGATATCAAGAGAACAACTCTATTGACAGGAGGGCCATGTCTCTCCTTTGTCTTATTTCTGTTGGTTTGGATAAAAATGTTATATACACTTCCTTATTGTGATGGTAGGGGCTGGTGTTGAACACTATGTTCTCAAATAGAACCCCGAGCTTCAATACATTATGGTGTGATACTGTGTTTGCATATGTGTAAAATCCCACCAATCCCCGTTCCTCATTCCGCTGTTCTCAAGCTATAAAAACGTGATTTGTTTCCGACGTTTCGTTTGAAACCTTAAAATACCTTGGCGCTCCTCAGACTGGGAAATGGCATGTGATTGCTATCGTTGTGTTTTCCATTCTGCTGCTAAAAGGCGGTAAAGATAGCCCGGAGAAATTGCTCAGACAGAGACACAGTGGCACATCAGAGACTTGCTACACAGCAGAGTTAATTGATTAGCACTAATCCCATAGCTAGCTCTTCAACCACCCACCTCATCCTCAGTCTCTCATCCCAGTAGCTGCTGTGAGGCTTTAGCTACTTCCTGCAAAACAACTCGATCGTCATGGTAACATGCCTGCGTTCCACCACGCCTGTGTTCTAATTCCTACCTTCTCCTCACACCACATCCAAACACAAAGGAAATGAGACACCGTAGACAGTTGGGCCAATTCCCCGCGAAGGTTAAACTGAAAGTTAACAGCTTTGAGTTTTCCGGATCTGTCTGTGAGTCAGATGAGTCTATGATTTACCACAGCCACATCTACAGTAGCTCTGTGTGTTTCTCCTATAACAATGCTTTACCCAGATCCGTCTGACAGCGAGAGAGCGTATACTAGCTCTGCTCTCATTTTCCAGAGAGGGCCCTGAAGAGCACAGCGTTTCATTATTTTACAGCGCTTGTGTCAGTGGATGAGAGGCTGCTTCAGTGAGACTCTGTGTGCTCTTTGATGTTTGGCAAGCACTCAATTTCTTATGCTGTCTTTTTTTCTTTCTATTTTATTTTATTTTTTCCCACTGACTTGCGATCTAATTCTGGTTGTGGTATTTAGCGTGGATCTGCGGCTCCCCCTATCACAAACTAGGGTAATTGTGCTTTGACACCAGAGCAGAGCACCGCATCAATAACACCATGCATTACTAAGCAGTATCAGTGTCGTTCCACTAAATGGCAGGGTAAATTTCAACGTTGCCCTCACACTCTGCTGTCGTTCAGACGTGCCGACGTGTCGATCGATGAATCCAGATGTTTGTCTGCGCACCAGCTCTGTAGTCTGCGGGGCACGCAACCCTTCTCCAGGTACACGCACAACCACATTCATTTGTCAAAGCGAGATGGCTTTAATGGATGCTGCAATGTCTGTGTTTGACATCCATTGTGTGTTTTGCATGTACAATGTGCATTGTTATGTATGTGTATGAGCCAGGATGCGTTAGCGTTAGATAAGCACTACCCCAGCTGGGACAGAGGTACCATTATATAGGCTGCAGGCTCTTCAATGGCGTGTGAACGTCTGGGGTATTCCGTCGGAGAGATATTCCGCCTCCTGTGTTGGCCGGGACTGGAGGACGGCTGGAGGAGTGTGTGATTTCCCCCGGGAATCCAAGGCCAAGGCCGTCGGCAGATATTGCATCCAAACAATAGATTACTCTCTGTGATATTCAACAGATTTAGAGAGAGAAAGAGAGACGGAGAGAGAAAGAGAGAGAGAGAGAGAGAGAGAGAGAGAGAGAGAGAGAGAGAGAGAGAGAGAGAGTGAGAGAGAGAGAGAGAGAGAGAGAGAGAGAGAGAGAGAGAGAGAGAGAGAGAGAGGGAGATGGAGAGAGGGAGACTGTAAAAGAAAAACAGGGCAGGGGAGGCTGGAGAAAGAGTGAGCAGTGCTGCAGATAGCATGACAAAAAATAAAATAAAAGGGCTGCACACCGAGAGAGAGAGAGAGAGAGAGAGAGAGAGAGAGAGAGAGAGAGAGAGAGAGAGAGAGAGAGAGAGAGAGAGAGAGAGAGAGAGAGAGAGAGAGAGAGAGAGAGAGAGAGAGAGAGAGAGGAACCGAGAACGGCAGAGGGGGAAGTGTAGACTCGTAACAAAAAAAAGAAGATGGGGTTCTATTTTGGCACAGTTCGGGAAATTCTTAAAGCTGCACACTGATATCTGATCTCAGTCTTTTGTGAGACTCTGCTCCAGGCTCTGGTAACAACAGCAGTCTGGCCTCTTAGCTTCATACATTAGCAGCTCTACAAAGAGAAAGGCCGTTACTGTCACATCAACACCTGAGTCTAACCACACCACAAACAGCTCTTCCAGTTTCCCATCTGTTGGCATTTGAAATGGCTTTGGCAAGGGCTTTAGCAACTATACCAGAAAGCATTTTTAATGTTTGGGACTTATTGAAGATGCGACTGATGTTCATAATTTTTTTCAAGCGGCTGCAACACCAAAATTTCACTTCACGTTTCACTTCACAACAACGGGAGAAAGATGCCGCCTGCAAAATGTAAGAAGGTCGATTTCAATTGGAAGAAGGCTTCAATTGAGGTATTTTTCTGGCCTCCTGTTTACTAACAAGCTAACTAACTGTAGCCTTGTCTGGCGGGGGAAAAGCACGTCCTTCAAACGTATTCTCATAACTATGCTCCGCGTTTCTCTGCCGACGTTTCGACAAATCTTTTGACACATTTAGTTCACCACAGATCTCATTTGCTCAGGCAGTCCTCACAGACCTGAATTCCCAGGCGCCATGCTCGGTCTGACAAAGACACTCTTTTATAATTTCCCAAATGTGGCAGAGGAAGTGGGGAGGAGTGTGGGGGTGTTATTGGAAGGTGCGTAGAGCATGCTACTGTACAAATTAGTTTGTAAACAAAGACAAACTTGGCTGGTGGTCCATGAAGAATAAACACAGAAAACACACAACAGAGCAAACACACCCACACAAACAACAGAGAAGCACATGAACACATACGTCAAGTACAGACACACCCAAGGACAAAATATACAAACACAACCACATACATTCAGCATATTCACATACATGCACACCCGCAGACTAGCCTATACACATTTACCTACAGACTCACAGACAGGTGGACATACACTACATTTGACCACCTGGCTGCAGACATTGATTTGTCCTGAAACTGTCAAACAGCCGCAGACATGGAGCTGTGGTGGGTCACAATCTGCAGGGATCAATAGGTACTCCTGAGAGGAGATGACAAGAGGGGGATGAGAGGAGAAGAGAATGGGAGAGGGGAGGTGGGAAGGGCAGGAGAGGTGGGGAGGGGAGGAGAGGAGGAGAGAACAGAGGAGATGAAGGGGAAGAGGGAGTTGGAGGAGGAGGATGTGGGGCAGAGAGTGGTGACACTGCTGCTAAATAAAGCTGTTGAAGCTAGCACGTTTGCTGTTACTGCGCCTACAGCAAGTCATTTGTGCCAGTTAGCAAATTCACTGCGATCCAGAGAACTGTGCAAGCAGACTGAAGGCCCTCAAAACCTTTATCCTTCACCTTTGAGAGTGAAAATTAGCCAATTATAAAACTCCAACACGAAAGAAGAAACATCCGGAACATAGCTAAACAGCTGGAAAAAAATGAAATACAATAAATAATAACATTCTTACTCACAAAAAAATGAGCGAGGATGAAGATTTTACAGCTTAACAAGTAGAGCAAGTAGATCGCAGACGCAATCATGTGCTCGAAGGATCTGCCGAAGGAGACGACAATCTATAATCAACATCTGCATACAAGCAGTAAACGAAACAACACAAACAGGATAGCATCCGACTTGTCGGTTTTCATCAGGGGAACATGGGTTGTGTTTTCTTGAAGGGCTCTTCGGCGTCTATTTTCCATTTTTCCATCACAGTTTCCAAAAACAGGGGCCGGCGCACGACCCAACTATGTAGACCAAATTATTTTCCCCGTGCTGGAGCCAAGCCAGTCAGCGAAGCGGAACAGTCATATGAATAAACAGTGTCTACCGAAAGCAATTTCGGGACAGGAAAGAACTGTATCCAATGCAAAACCCCACATTAATTATTAAAGTGCTCTACAGAAGAGAAGGATCCCTCTCAAGGACACTACCCATGGCTCTCTCTCCTCCATTCCCATCTCTGTTTTCCAGTCATCCTCTCATCCTCTCAACCGAAAATATGTTGCTGCATGTAATAAATAAATAAAAAAGTCTATAGAAAATGTCAAATGTATTTTGGATTTCTGGCCCAGTGACTCCAGCCTGGAACACCTGGAGAATAAGGAGTGGTGGTTTGATGAGCTGTGGAGCAAATGTCAGGCCAGTATTATGATGTATGGGAACAGGGTGAAGGGGGTAATTTGCCCCTGACAACTGTTAGCTTATCCTCATTTCCACTCTATTAGGCTTGGAGATCATTCTTGATTGGACTGTTGGTTATCTCTCTCACTCCGTCTCCCTCTCTATCTCTCTTGACCTCTATCAGTCTCTCTCTCTCTCTCTCTCTCTCTCTCTCTCTCTCTCTCTCTCTCTCTCTCTCTCTCTCTCTCTCTCTCTCTCTCTCTCTCCCCTCCCCATCTCACAGGTGCTAACAGCAATGACCTTTTAGTGTGTGTCAGGTGGAAACATGGCAGCATGCAAGGCTTGAAAAATACTAAAGTCCAAAAACTATGTTAGCTAGTAGGGGTGGAATTAATTTGAGCTGGTAGTTAGCTTGTTTATTCGGGAAGGTTGGTGTGCCAGACTTTTTCAGCTTTTTTTTTTCTTTTTTTTTCGTCTTTTTTAGACGTTCTAAACCTTAGGGGCTTAGCCCAAACCTAGGACCTAGGCTAAGTTTGATTTGGCCTTTTACATTAAAGTCCAGCACAGTGGAGCTCAAAACTTGCCCTCCAACCAATTTCATTGGTCAACTCTAGCATTCAGTCACTTGCGAAGGTCGGTAATATTTTATGACTTTTACTATACGCCCCCCCCAAAAAAACAACTAGGTCCGGGCCTCGCTGTCCTCAATGGAGGATACGACCATGGGTGGAAACAGCCGAGCGTGAGGTCTCCCTCCTCCAGCAGCTCCTCCTCTCGCCCCACAGCCAGGCACTTCTCCTCCCGCCCTGGGCTTTCTCTGAGGCTTCTGCCCCTAGAGAGCCTTCGGGGGAACTGGATCTCTCTGGAGCACTCTAGGTCACACTTGATCACTCTGAATCCCACCTGATCACACTGGATCTCTCTGGAGCACTCTGGATCAAACTGGATCCCACTGGATCCCATTGCATCGCAGAACCTTAAGATCTACCTGGTGTGTGTGTTTGTGGCTGTGTGGCACTCAAACAGCTGTCTCATGTGACCGTTTAACACTCCAAAGCTGAAAACCCAGCCCCTGCAGCAAGCAGAGAGAATGAGCAGAAAGTAGGATTCCCCACGCTCCCCAGTCCCCCGTGTGTGGGTGCAGGGTGAAACCTCCTTCCTGGATCTAAAGTGCCTTCACACCAACATACAATCTCTGCACGCCGCACAGCTGCAGCCACGACCACGACACACTCCCTCTTTCATGAAACTGGGCCACGAGGCCTATAAGTGCATCTCATAGTTGTGGCCAAACATAAATCATGCACGCCGATACCCACACACGCGTCCTCAACGTGAAGCAGGTTGAGGAGCAACATGAGCTATTCCTGCCCGGGCCGTACTGTTTGGTGAGTGACCACGTGCAGCGTAGCACTGGGTCACTCAGCATCAGCAGATCTGCCAGCTGAGGAAGACATGTATGTTGTCCTAGAACACCACAGAGTCCTGCTGAATCCGTGGTGATGCTCAGGACTGGAGAACACCTTCCTGTTGTCTGCTGCGTGGTAACGCTAACACAACTACACACATACTGAATAATAATATAACATGCTACCATTATTACTTCGTAAAATTAACATATTTCCAACATGCTGCAAACATGTTACATTATGTTCTTCTAAAAACGTTATTTACAATGTTTACATTACAACATGACTACATTAAATCACTAACATCCTACTAACATATTATTTATACACAACTACAGTAACATGTAATATTTATGTTATTATGTTTACATTATAACATTACTACCCAAACATTACTAACATGCTACTTACACACAACTAACATGTTACTAACTTGCTACTAATATACAAACTCCCCTGCTGTTCCATGTAAGCATGGCCATCATGGAACTGTTAGGGTTAGTTTGCAGCTAGGCCCATCCCCAGTGTGGGAGTTTTAACAGGGTCTCACCACAATCATCAATCATGGCTCTGTGACATTTTTAGATTTGAGGCAAGAAACATTTTGAAATAAATAATTATGTGGATGTCTGAGCCCCGGGTAACTCATATGTAGTTACTGCCCTGTGTGAAACCCGGTGTGTTAGTGTATGAGAGCTTGTGTGTGTGTGTGGGAGCGCATTGTGCGAGTGTGTGTGTGTGCGAGTCTGTGTGAGTATGGTGTGTCAGTGTGTGTGTGAGCACATTTGTGTGTGACAGTGTGTGTGTGTGTGTGTGTTCTCTCACTGTCGCGTTGATCATGCAGGCTAGGAGAGGGTCTGGATAACATGTACAAGTGACCTTCTGCCTGTTGAATGGTTCCTGCTCTGCTGCCTGCATCTTACCTGTACCATCCTGTCAGGCCTGATTTGGTGGACAAGGTTTAGGGTGTAGGTAAGTCCAGGTCTGACTCTACCTCCCGTGACTTTGAACATGACCCAGTGTCCACCACGCCAAGAGGGGGGACGCGTGGAGTGGTGTGGGGCGTGGGGGGGGGGAGGGGTTCTGAGCCCTGCTGCCACGGCAACAACGCTTTGGAATTCTCTCTTTGATGTGTCAGGGAAGGCAGATTCTCTCGCATGCTAATTCTTCTCCCTGAATATTTAATAGGCGTTCAGAGCTGGCTCTCCTCTCCTTCTTATATCAGTATTTCCCAGAGCACAGGACCAGTGTCTATTAGCCTCTATTCCCCCATGTTCAAACCCCTCAAGCATGGAAGGCATATTTATAGAAACAGATGAACGCTGCGGCTCTTCAAGAAAGCACTCAGGTCTGACATGGAGGAGGAGGGGGCGGGGAGGAAGGCAGGGGGGCAACTTCTCTGGGCTCTGGAACCAGCCGACACAGGTCTGTACATGGGGGCCAGGGGCTGGAGGCTGAGGGGGAGGTTAGAGGGGGTAACGTGGAGGTGCAGCTATACACACTAAGCTACTGTTACCCAGGACCGGGGGAAAGCAGAGGAGTGCAGAGAGGGAGTAGACAGAGAGAGAGTCAGGGAGAGAGAGAGAGAGAGAGAGAGAGAGAGAGAGAGAGAGAGAGAGAGAGAGATAAAGAGAGAGAGAATATGTAGGTGCAACTCTATGGGAGTCTGTGAAGCCCTCTGTGACACTGCGTGTAAAAAGTGCGACACAATAGGTCTTGATCGGTTGTGTGTGTCGGGACAGAGCAAGGGAGACCAGCAGATCATTTTTAATCTAGGATTGGGCTTGTAGTGTGCAGAGCTCTCCTCATCACACCCCTCTCCTACCCATGCTGTTTCAATAGGCCTGGACTCACATCGAACATGTAATTGGCATAACGTCATTACCCGGCTTACAACACTTGGGGGCTTATTGGTAATCGAGCATGAAATGCTCGAAATGCAAGATATTTCTCCATTGGTATGCTTAACATGTACACGTTCCATGCAAAATAACCGTTTAGACCATAGGGTTTTATCAAAAGCTCCTTTTGATAGGATCTTGTACTGTTACGTACACATCGAGTTCTAAAAATGTTTCAGTACCATGGACAGTGCACTGTCGAAGTGGAGACCACCTAACTTTGTCTCTCTCTCTCTCTCTCTCTTTCTCTCTCTGTCTTTTGTTTTCTCTGACTCTGTCATTGCCTCTCTCTCTCTGTCACTCTATCCCTCTTGCATGTCTTCCCTCCCTCTCTTGCTTTCTTAAACACACTATCCCACGTACAGACACTGACACACACAACCCCCCCCAGCTATGTATTTCCATTCCTGGTTTAGATGCTAATATGGTGCCATCTCTCCTCTTAGCGGGATAGCTGCAGATAAGCTGCCCAGTTCAAACACGTTCATGCATAGCAGATGGGTTTCCAGTGAGATCAACCCATCCCGGCTTCTCCTCGGTCTGGATCCACCCCTCAACCCCCCCCCCCCCCCCCTTTATTCCCCCACCTCCCCCCCGTATCCCACAAGATTCCCCGCAAAAATGTCTTCTCCAAAACAGTCGGTACCGTAAAGAAGGGAGGATGATGGGATACGTCCCACATACAGGAAGCTCCTTCCGCCTCCTTGAATCCTTCACAACGCCATCCCTAGCCTACACGTTGAATGAAACATGAGGTGAGAGCGAAATACGTGTTTGATGCATCAGCTGTCATCGCTGTTACCTAGAGCGTCCGGGTGTGCGGACCGTGGCTGAGGGTGGGGCAGAAGGTTTTCCACGCGACGCTCTGCCTCCTGACCACAGGCAGCCTCTCCAGACATGGGAAAACAGCCACTCCACAATGCAGGTCACTCTAGAAGGAGTCCAGGCTCAGTCTATCTCTAAGCTTCCCATTTGCTCTGCTGGCTCCCACTCTCACAATGACTGTGTTTTCCTGCTGGAGTGGCAATAAACACTAATTTGATCACAGTCTGTGAGTGTGAGTGAGTGTGTGAGCGTGGTGTGTCAGTGGGTGAGAGAGTGAAATGAGAGAGAGAGTTACTTTGAAGAGTTGGCTCTTCCTCGAGTGTGTGTCTGTGTGTGAGAGAGCATTGTGTGTTTGAGTGTGTGTCTGTGTGTGTGTGTGAGAGCATGGTGTGTTTGTGTGTGTTTGTGTGTGCGTGTGAGCATTGTGTGTCAGTGACTAAGAGAGTGAAAATTAGGGAAAGAGATCATTATTTCTGGAGAGCCAGTTCCTACTGGAGTGTTTGTGTGTGTTGTGTGTGTGTGTGTGTGTGAGTGAGTGACTGAACACTGTCGTCTCGTGTCATCATCTCAGCTGTGCTAGAGGTCGGACAGAAGGTCACAAGATCCAAGAATATCCTAATCAAAGACCTTCCTTTCACCCAACTTTATTGCTTTCTAATTATTCATGTTTCACTGAATTATGGTTCTACCTGCTCGTCCCCATAGTGACAGTTTAAAGCTCCCCACTTTAATTAAGATCCAATTAGTGGTCCTAACGGGGAATGTCCTCTCTATGAGAGGCTGAGCAGGAACTCTCCAATCCTGCAGTCACCAACAGCAGAGTCATGCCGATGGGAGAGCAACATGCAGATGACTCCCATCCCACTTTGTGTGTGTGTGTGTGTGTGTGAGTGAGTGTCTGTGTGGAGGCTTGCATGCGAGTGCCTGTATGTGTGTGTACATGTATGGATATATGCGCGTGTGTGAGTGCGTCTGCATGCATGTATGGATGGTACCGTTCAAGCATGCCTGTATGTGTGCATGCGAGTGTGAATGCATGCACGCCTGTACCTCTGACAATAGTGTAGCAGAAAAAAAGTCGTATCATTCTCAACATCTGTGCCCTCATTATGATAACACCTGATAAGATAAGAAGCTCTAAGCATACAAATACCTCTGTCAGCCACAACAACAGCAACAACAGCAACAGTAACAACAACAATAGTAACAGCAACAAGACTCCAAGCAGCATCTCAGTATTACAGTAACACGGCGTCCGCCTTCTGTGGTGGGGCCACCTTCAGTCAGGACGCAGAGAGAGAGAGGGGCCCCGTCGAGAAGAGACCACGCGGAGCACCTGTTTGAAGTCCGAGGTTTTCATGTTTGAGCGAACATGCTGGTATGTTCTCGGCCCTCCCTGTTGTAGTGAGTGGGAGTAGGAGAGAGAGGGAGGGCAGGTGAGAGAGCGCAAATGGCAGCGAGAGAGAGAGAGTCAGATTGAGAGAGAGACAGAGAGTGGGGGAGGGGGACCCCTCATCATAGCAGGAGAAGAGACATCTGCAGGGCTCTCCAGCTGAAAGGCTCCATGTGAACACGTTCCATCTTATCTCTGCCTCTCTCTCCCTCTCTCCCTCTCTCTCCCTTTCTCCCTTTCTCTCTCCCTGTCTCCCTCTCTCTCTCCCTTTCTCCCTCTCTCTCTCCCCCTTTCTCTCCCTCTTTCAATCACCCAGTATTCTTTATGTCGCTCTCTTTACTGCCAAACCCATCCCTCCCTCTCTTTGTTACTGTAATAGGCCTCTGTGACAGTGGAGGGGGGGGATTTCCGGTCGGCTCCGAAAATCCTGAAGATAGTGTTGTGATGAAGTGGTGATTAGGTGGAGATGGGATAAAGGTGGTGATCAAGGTAAAGAGGATGGTGGTGATGGGATGAAGGTGTGAGCTGCTTTCTGCTCTGCTCCCTGGCCTCTCTGTGACCCTCCACGCCCAGACACAGCCCAGACACAGTGGGAATCTGACAATCACATCTGCAGCCTGTATAAACAAGAAGTCAATGTTTGGTTATGAGCACAGAGGTTGTTTGTGCAAGTGTATGTCTCTTTGTGTGTGAACTTGAGGGTATGTGTGTGTGTGGAAATACTGGGATATATATGTATATATATATATATATATATATATCGAAGTGTGTGTTTGTGTTTTAGTATGTGTGTGGGTGCATGAGTGTGTCTGCTTGTGTGTGTGAGTCTTTTCTTTTGTGCATGTGTGCTTGTATGTGTGTGCATGTGTGTGTGTGCGTGTGTGTGTGTGACAGACCTGAGAGCACAGGGTAGCACTGGAGAAGCTATTTTACTGTCCTACTTTCTCCGAGTAAGTAAAGCACAAAATGAGGGCACAGTTGGGGTTTGTTTAGTCAAACACAGGCTCTTCAATACCACTGTAAGAATTCAGATGAATTATGCATTGTGTTGTTGTGAATGATATAGAAGTAAGTCTTCCCTGCCAGTTGTGAAATCACTTCCCTGTGTGAAAGGTTGGCCCATTTCTAGTCTCCAGTGAGGTTGGAGTTATTTACAAACACTTCTTTTTAATAATCCTTCAGTCTTGGAGTGAAGCTAAAACCTCAAAAATGAACAACAATGACCCTTCTTCGGTGATCCAAATGATTCTGCTTTCTGGCATGGCGCCGTCTAAACTGTCTTTAAATCAGTATTTATGGGGTAGATCCTTCCCTCACATCTTCGTGGCGGAGGGGGCAGAGGGGGCGGTGAGACGGCGTGTGTAATGCGTCTCTCCGGAGGACGGCTCGTTTGCGTGTTGGCTTGTTTCGGAGACAGAGATGAGCCACAGGGAGAGGCTCCTGTCACCTGACGGAGCCCTGTTCTCCAGCCCAGCTGGGCCTCGCACGCTAATTGGACCGGGCTCTCTACGTGGGCCTCTGTCTCCCCATCACGTCTCCCTTAGATCTGACCTTTGACCCCAGACACAGTAATGATGTGGCAGCTTCCCTCCATTCCGTCATCTCTGTACGTCGCCGCTGTGTGTGGGATGTGTGTGTGTATGTCTGTGTGTTTATACGTGTGTGTGAGCATGTGTGAGTGTAGGTCCTGGTGGGAATGACTTCCGATGGTGTGGTGATGGGGAGGTAGAAGGACCGGGGCTGTGTGGAAATACTGTATGTCTGCTGTCTGATACCAGCTGAGGAGCTACAGATATAGCTGGCGACCTGTCAGTAACTAGCTGAAGAGCTAGAGGATTGGCCGGTTACCAGTCGGTAACCAGCTGAGGAGCTTCAGGATTGGCCGGTGAGGAGCTACAGGATTTCAAGGTGGGACATCAAGAGGATTTTTCATGCAGAAAGGGTGCAATGAGTCAGTTGGTCAGCCTGTCAGTTGGCAGTAATAGTCCTATTGATTCAGGCATACCTTCCAGAGACCTACAGCAGGATGAAATCAGTTCCAGGGGTGGGATGGCCTATGGTTGGTTGGGTGGTCTCCTTGCAGGAAGTGATGTCAGGAAGCTGATGGTTGGTGTCACGCTGCTCAGCATCTCCATCCACACAGACGCGGTTTCTCAGCCAATAGTAATGTTCCATTAAACAGGAAAAGAAAGGTGGTGAACTTCCTATCTGGGTTCCAGAGAACTGAACAAAGGATCGACCAGAGGCAACAGATTATTTAGAGAGGGAGAGAGATAGAGGGAGAGAGAGGGAAAGAGGGAGAGAGGAAGGTGATAGGAGATAACAAAGGCGTGGCAACCCTTCTTCAGATGCAGCGAGAAAGAGAGCGAGGAGAGAGGGAGACCGGAGAGAGTGAAAGAGTGAGCGTGTAAGGGGAGAGTGGTGAGAAAATGGGAGAGAGAGGAAGACAGAGAGCAGGAGAGAGGGGTCTCTAAATGAAAAACGGAACGACGGGAGACGAACACTTGTTAGTTCAGAGTCGCAGCGCCTGGTCCCTTCAAAAGAAGGCGACTCAGCGATGCTCCATTCATAATGGGGGACAGGAGACACAGACTCTCTCAGAGAACAAACGCATGCTCCGGGGGAGGGGGAGAGGAGGTCGGAAGAGCGGGAGACGGGAGAGGGCAGAGAGGGGGAGGGAGAAAGAGAGACAGGCGTGGGTGTAGAGGAGAGGATACAGGAGGGGGAGAGAACAGTAGAGGGGGAAAGGGAAGAGTGGAAGTGGGGAAGGAGGCGAGGCAAGACGGCTGCTTGCCAAATCTGTCCTTTCATGCCGTGAAGAGGAGAGGAGAGTGTCGTGGAGAGAGCTTCAAAGGTTTTGCCAGTGAATGGAAGACCTCTCTTCTCCGTGGATACAGCCAATGGGAGGCAGACGCCGGTAAAGTGTCTGTTAATGTCGTTTTCCTCTTCCTCCTCTTTATCTGGCTCCTCCTTTTCCCTGTCCTCTTCCTCTTCCTCCTCTTCCTCGTTCCCTGGTGGGGTCAGCAGCTATAGTCCCATAGTCCTCAGACCACAGGCCAGTCCATCCTCACCAGAACCATCCGGCCCAAGCTTCTCAGCGCTACACTGAGAAATGCTCATAATCGTGAGTGGTTAAGGAGAGTCAAATTAGCCTGATTATCATTTCAATACAGCACTGAAAGCAGGCAGGGAGATGTCGAGCTACCCAGATGTATTCATGACGCCTACAGCAAACAGATCCAGTTTGAAGTAAATTAATTACAGCGATATTCTTGGAACCTAGGCCTCTCTCCTTCTCTCTATCTTTCTCTGCCTCTCTCTCTCTCTCTTTCTCTCTCTCTGTCTCTCTCTCTTTCTCTCTCTTTCTCCACCTCTCTCTCTCTGTCTCTCTCTCAACCTATTTCTTTCTCTCTCCTCTCACCACCTCTGTCTTTCTCACATCATCTCTCTCACTCTTCAAATTAATTTCCTTTCTCCCATGACAGTCAGCTCAGCTCCCCCACCCCAGCCCCCCCACCCCTCTCCGAGAGATGACTAACCTTCTTTCAATGGCAATTCAGTCAAAACAATCAATTGGACACCCTCTGTAGTGAGACTCTATCAGTGCAAAGCAGAGCCTGCGTTTGAGCAGCGTACGCTATCAGTGGCCCGCCAGCCTCTCTCACATACACACACACACACACACACACACATGCTCGTACAATGTCATCTGTCAGGTTAGCGCCGACCGTCTAGGTTAGCAGAAGCTCACACAGTGCGACGTGTCGTCTCACCCTTCGCACACACACACACGTGTACACACTACACACACAAGTAATCTTGTTCATACACTTGCACAGACATCACACAACACACGCAACTCACAAACAAATACACACACAATCACACACACCAATGTCTCCGGAATGCCCAAACAGCGAGCACTTGCGACAGGAGATGTGAGGTAATTTGAAGGCAGAGTAATGGTCATTTGAGAGTGAAAAGCTGAATTCTCTGTCAAGCTGGAACACTGTTCAGACCCTGGTGTAATAAAGGCAGTAAAGGCTTCGAGTCAAAGCCGGCCTGTAAAAATAAATGGATCCACAGTGTGATTTTATTCTCACCGTGAATTTAAGAACAGTATAAAACAAAGACTCCTCAATCCTCACTACTGGTGACGTAGCGTTGCAAATCATCAAATACTTTTGTGTGGACGGACTCGCAAAGGCGAAATATATTTATTGTTGTAAAGCGAACAATCCTATGAATTCACTTTCTAAAAAAGTACCCAAGTTCCCAGTACCCCTCATTTAGGTTGTGCAGACATCACCCAGAATGTCCTTGGAGGAGAGAGGAGTGGTTTCTGTTCTCAATCCTTATTACTGTAACAGCCTGCCAGGCGTTAGATTGCTCTTGGAGTAACTTTGAAAAGTTCACACAAGAGATAGAGTAAATCACACCAGAGTCGAGTGTCGAGTGTGTGTGCGTTTGCATGTGTCTGTGTGTCAATTTGTGTGTTTGCGTGTGTGTGCGTGTGTGTGAGTGTGTGTGTCGGCAAGGATTACGTATTGATTGAGAAATCCAAATGAGATTGTCTTCATTAGTGAAGGAACTGAAGGACCCCAGAGAGCTGTCCTCCAAAATGCCTGCTGGAAAACATCAGATTATAAAAACACACAAGAACAATACAGAACAACAAACAGCCCCTGAATGTTCCGGATTGCCTTGTCAGAGCTTCAGGGCCGACTGAAGCAGACTGTGTCCGACAGTAATGAGAGTGTTGTGGGTCTTCTGTGGCTTGGCTGCTTGCCAGCCCTCAGGTGAAGAGCTGGGGTGGATTATTATGGGCTATTCTGCTCCTTGCAGGTCTGGTGGCCAACACTGGCAAGCTTCATTCCCATTATTATGGTTTTTAGTGACTCTGTGGCTCGTTTGAATGCAATCCCTGGATTTCAAGTGCTGCGGAGACTGCGGGCAGGGGGGCAGGGAGGCTGAAGGGAGGCTGGGGGAACAAGGGAGGCTAGGGGAGTTAGGGGAGGCTGTGGGATGAGGGGAGGCTGGGGGGATGAGGGGAGGCTGGGGTCAGGGGAGCAGGGAGGCTGAAGGGAGGCTGGGGGAACAAGGGAGGCTAGGGGAGTGAGGGGAGGCTGTGGGATGAGGGGAGGCTGGGGGGATGAGGGGAGGCTGGGGTCAGGGGAGCAGGGAGGCTGATGGGAGGCTGGGGTGATGAGGGGAGGCTGAGGGGAGGCTAGGGTGATGAGGGGAGGCTGAGGGGAGGCTGAGGGGAGGCTGAGGGCAGGGAGGCTAAGGGATGGGGTGGAGCTGTGTTTAAAGCAGCCTAGATTTGCATGAGTAATGGAGGTCCGTGGAGAGCAGTGTTTGAGGAGCTGCAGCTCACAGCTGGGGAGAAATAGCTTCATTTAGCCCCCAGTCTCCCCCTCTCTCTGCCTTCCTGACCTCACTAGCACAGGGTGGGGATGACGAGCAGCGGGGAGCACACACACAATCACACCCACATAAGGGTGTGACTAAGCAGATAAAGTATGTGTATCTTGGCTCGGCTGGATTGCAGAGTAGAGGGATTCACATTCACTGGAAGTTTAAAGCAGAAATGGGCTGAGTATTACTATGGACTTAGGGACTTGGCGGAAATTTAATTTGTCGGCTCAGCTGTGTTGCGTGGAATTATGCTCTTGCACTTCAGATGTATTATGTTGCTCTTTCAGTTTGACCCATGTAGACTGGAACATGCTACATAAACACACTTGATATCTCAGCTAGGCTGTCACATTCCCCACAGTATTAATAATGCTGTTAGCAGTCAGAGACCGACTGTGAGGCTACCTCACAGGACAGGGGTGTATTGTTCTGTTTTGACATGTGTGTCAAACAAAGGCCAAACCAAGCAGTGCGGGAATCTCCTCGCATGAAGATGAGCAATCAGAGCTGGTGTGTGTGTGTGTGTCTGTCTGTGTGTGTGTGTGTGTGTGTGTGTGTGTGTGTGTGCAGAGTAGCATAAGCTCATTGGTGTGACAGGCTCTCCACTGCTCAGCCAAGAGAGCAACATCTGTGTGCTTTACTGAGGATATACTGCTGATGAACCTGTTGACAAACGTACACTCACACATTCTCCAGGGCACAAACACGCACCTTTACCCACCCCCACACACACACACACACTCGCACACACACACACACACACACAAAAGATAAAAACACACATAAACACATGTAAACATAGACACAGCCAAAACAACTCTCTCTCTCACACACACACACACACACACAGACAAAACACACATAAGCACATGTAACCATAGACACAGCCAATAACCGAGTCTCTCTCACACACAGACACGCACATACCTGCCTGCGCAAACACGTGTGTGTGTTTCCACACAGCGTGTGTGCAGCTAGGAGAGCCAAACAGACAGGATGTTAGGCTGTTCCACTTCCTGAACACAGATAACACTTTTCCTGGCGGCCTCTCTCCTGTTGGACCAGGCAGACCTGGCTCTCTTGCGCTCCAGCACCTGCTGTCTGGATGTTACCTCGCTACGACATCCCCCCCAAACCACTGGATCAAAGCCACCATCACAACCCGGGAACACATCATCCTGTGTTCACCTTCAGTCCCAGCCAGCACCACTGGAGGACTCAGTGTTGTGTTGTGTTTCACCCTGCTGTGACATCCAACACTAACATGAAGTAATACCTACTGTTTCCACTAGAGGCTCCGGTCTGTTTGACGTGTGTCAGGGTGTGCGTCGGTCGGTCCGAGGCCTGTTGGAGGAGGGCTTTGCCCTGACTGTACGTAGGCTGCTACGACGGCGTCGAGCACCTGTGTTAGCCAACACGGGCTCCCTCACTCCTTCCCTCCCGCCCGCCCGCCGCCCCGTCCCCGATCCTGGAGTCATGACTCAGCACTGCCTAACAAGTCAGCCGACAGAGACAGATGTGGGAACATTCCAGATGATAGATATCTCCCCCTCCATATTCATGCCTGGGGTACAGATGTCCGGGCCACACCATCCGCCGTGGCATCTCCAAGGCTCTGCATAATCGGAGCGGACTCGCTGCTTCATCGCTAAAGTATTCCTCTTGGGGCGGGTGTTGCGTGGTTGGCGATGGATGGGGTGTGGGGGCGGGGTTGGCTTCACGTGGAGCTGGTTTTTATGACTTCCTTAAATGTAATTAGAGGAGTTGAAGGCTCTCAGTGTGAGAGGGATCTTCAAAGGGCTGCGTTGGGAGTCTGGACGAGGCGGGCGCTGGGCCGTTTCTCCTGCCAGCCAGGCATCCTCCGGCCAATCGGGGCGCTCCGACCGGCAGAACGCGCCGGGCGTTTGACACAGATAGGTGGGATGTTGAAATGAGGTTTCCATGCTGTGTTGTCCAGTGGTGAGCTGGAATTCATTGCTTTGCGTTAACTGTGCTTGGAAAGACGGTTGCATTACAGTATTAGCTTTAAGAAGATGCCTGTTTTATTCATATGAAGATGGGAGGATTTGTGGCCTCTCTGCAGAAGAGTCTAGAAGTGTCTTCTTAAAGCCACAATGCCATTATAAAGCTCTTGTGATAATTGTAATGCCACTGACAAACTTCTTGGTGTGGTGTTTAACTTGTCCTTCACCTTACTGAAAGCTGAAATGTGAAGTGTGCAATACAGTTTTTAAGAAGAAGAAGAGAAACGGAAGATGCGTGTGTGTGTTTCACAACCTTCTCCTTTGAGATTGTGTCAAGTGATTTCTGTCTCAGCCCATTGTGTATTTGCCCTTTACAAAATCCATAACTACATTTGTATCTACAATTCTTAATAAAATGTATTTTCATCGAAATCGAAAGCTCTCAGGCCTCATTTGAATAGGATGAATGTGATTTATGATGAGATTGCGTGCGTCAAGTTCCTACAGCTTTTCAATTACCAATAGGCTGGCGCACAATGGTTTATCCACATGGAGTAGATCTATTGACATGCAGGGCTTTGTCAAGATGGAGGCTTGTTCACAACCGCATCTCTTGAACCCAATTAACGTGCGTTATTGTTGCTAGTATGCTCTGGCGTCGGCGTCAGTGGACAATAACCATCAGCACTACTGGTGCAGATTCCCTCCGAAACGACCTCTAAAGGTGTATTCCTCAGTCAGCGATGACCTTTGTGGGCCTGGAGTCGGGAGGTGGAGTTTCAGACAGGCTCGTCTTCGTCAAACACCGCTTTTCAAGCCCTGTACGGTGGCTGTCAACCAGCCCATGAGCCGGAAGAGCAAACCAATCAGAAACCACAATCTGAACCACTTTCTAACGAGACACATGACAATGCCAAACAGCCAGACATCACTAAGACCCTGTTCAGCAAGGGTGGGTTTGGGGGGTGTGGAGGGTTGTAAGGGTGAGGGGGGGGGGTGGAGGAGAGGGGGATGTGGGGTGAGTGGTGGAGGTGAGGAGGGTAAGAGGAGGTTAGGGGTGGAGGGGCTAGACCTTGCGGCAGGGATCAATAGGACCCAGGGAGCGCTTCTCTTCTTACGCTGCGAAGGACATCTTGCTCAGGTGTCAGCGACTCTGACCTCCTGACAGGAAGGATCCGGTAGCCGGCAGACGTATTGGGTGACAGCAAGGAGCTGGCCTCCGTACCGACATCCTGTTTACAACGTCAAAGATGATAGTAACCCTCACTTAGACTCAACAATGGCTGGAACTGTGCGATGATGTAACATCCTAGCTGGAGATGTCACTTGGTCCTGTGTTGATCCTTTCGTGGATGTGTTATTATAGGATGTCACTCGGGATGTCGTTATTTCTCCATCTCCCAGGAGAAGTCGACGCTCGGATAGTTCATTTGCTTTTCTCTGAATTGGCCCTGGTTTGGTTTCCTGTTGATTGTGTCTTTGAGTCTGCCCTGCTCACCTCTGCAGCACGGACACGGTCTCCTGTCTGAGCCAGCTCCCTTAATTCACATCAGAAGACCAGCCGTTCTCCAGTTGACCATGCTGTCTGTGAGAAACCAACGAAAACCCAGAAAAAAACACTGCACTCCGTCATCTCTGTGTCAAATTCATGCTCCTCTTTTGATTGTTCTCCTTTTTCACAGGGAGTGGCCTGGGCCGGCTCTTGGGATGAGTTCCTCACAGTTCTCTGAGCTGTTTGAGGTTCTTAACACAAGTTCTGGTTCTGACCTGCTGGTAGGATGAGCCAACGTGGCAAGTCAGAACCACTGAAAAACCCAGTGTCGGACACACTGCAGCTCCATCCAGCAGGATTAAACTGTCAGACATGTAAATCCCTAATCTGGAGGGGTGAGGGGGTGAGTGGGAGGAAAGAACAACTGGTGGAGGAAAGGGGAGGAGGGGATGAGGAGGAGGATGTAGAGGAGGAGAGGAAAGTGGGGGGGTGAATAGGAGGATAAGAGGAGGAGAAGGCTGAGAAGGGAGACGGGTGACTGGGAGGAGAGAACAAGATAAGAAGGAGGGGAAGGATGGGGAATGAGAGGAGAGGATTTAAACAGAGAGACATGGTGTTAGAAGTCAGCGGGAAAGAATAGAGTGTCAAAGGTGAGGTTGGGGCTCGTTTCTCCGGGAGTTGAAGCTGCACCACACAGCTGGATGGGTTAGTGAAGGACGGGGAATTGTAAAGTTCAGAGCTGGCATATGACCCACTTTCAAGATGGCTGCCGTGGCAAAGCTGTGGTAAGCTATATGCATGAAACTATCTCTTGTTACATACATTACACTTTATGTTTAATTATGTCTTGATACATTACATGCTTGAATGCCACTTGTCATATAAACGTGTATCACTTTAAGGGTAGAAATTAATTAAAAATAATTGAAGTCCATCTGCTCAACACAAAACACCAAATCTTGTTTCTCACATGGTTTGTTTTAATAATTAACCACTGTCAGTTTTATTAATGAAAAGCAGATCGCTTTACTTTAGAATTCAATCTAGATTGAGTGAATCCCATCTGTATTCCATAAGGCTGTTCGTGCCACCTGTCATCCAGTGATGAATCCCATATGATGAGATAAGGGAACTCTTCATGCCGAGATATGAGCACATGCTCATATGCACATATTTACATTCACACACACGACTGATAATGGGAATGCTCTGTACACCTGCTTGGCGGAAATGTGCATGTGTTCATTTTCATGTGGTGTGTGTTACATTTGGTGTGGCCATGTGTGTGTTTGTGCATCAGCCCACCTCTGTTGAAAGATATAATGAGTCTGGAAATACAGGGAGTGTGTGTTAAGGCATGATGGTTCTGTGTGTGTGTGTGTGTGTGTGTATGAGTTTGTGTTGTGGGGGTGCAATGGCTGTCCCCCCACTTTCTCAACTGACAGTCATAATTGTAACCCCCGGAGACTCGCCCACCCCAGGAAGAGCAGATTTGCTCACTAATGATGGCTGTTACAAACCCATTCAGAACAGATATGCAGAAGGTGGTCTTAATTAAGAGACTATGCACCTGCTCTCCAACATGGTCACCGCCTATTAGCGCGGAGGAGAAGGAAGGGACAAAGCCACCCTCATCCAGAGAGTCTGGGTTTGAGATCCACCTGACAGGGCGTTCACGCTCTGCCACTCATTAGCTTGTGTCCTTGCTTGCATTGTCTGTTTTCCCCCCCAAAAAACGACGAAAGAGTGGTGATGGCTAAGATTGCAAGAGCTACCTTTTTGTTGAAATCTCGATAATCAAACATGTATTGTATTACTCTGGGACGTTTAGAGATAGCAAGAATATGGACACCAAATCACGACTTTCATTGACTGAGCATTGCAATTCGCTACCTCGCAGCGCTGCACCATATGTGAATTCCCTATGAGAGTTTGTGTGACGATAGTCTAGCTTGCTCCGTAAGCGTGTCTGTTTGCAAGGCTAAACAGAGGAGCTTGTGCAATACAGAGATGGAGCTAACTCTAGGGACCAGCGCAGACGTCGACCGTGTTGCATCTTCTCTGGCCTACATATAAGCTCCCAACTGCTCGTGCATAATCTACTTTTGATCATTTATTCATTTACTATCTCAGCCTCTCTTCCATCTCGTTGTCATGGGGATTAACGCGGTGCTAGGTGAAGGGAAGAAGAGGAGAAGCTGCACAAGGAATTCAATAAACGCTTCTGACAAGGTCGGACAGTTAAAGAGGACGATGTGAGTGTTGTTGTCTTGGAAATCTTCGTGAGAAGAGGCAGACCGAGGAGAGGAGCCAGGGTTTCCATTTGATCCGTTTTGCATCAACAAGGAATTCGGACGCACGGCATAGGCGGTGCAGCGAGATCGATGAGCGAAAGCAACCTTTGACCCGAGGACTTGACCCTTGACCCGAGGACTTGCTCGTAGCTGCTCCCTCAGTTCACGTCGAGACTTGAGAACAGTTTTCCCTCTGGCTCCTCACAGGGAAGCCCCGGGGCTGAACCCCTACGTGTGTCCATGGTTTGATCATGAGGCAGACAGGGAGGCCTCTGCCTCACCCCTCACAAAGTCAGGGTGGATGAGTCGGTGCTGCTAATAAATGCAGAGCGATGATGATGATACTCAGCCAGAGGCTGGACGAAATCACATCTAATTATCTTCTGTCTCGTCCGTCCCCCGGAGGCCCATGGCTGGTTAGTTTCTGTCACTACACATAGCGCCGGCTCCCTTCAGCCTGCCACCGAGGTCTGGAGGGGGCCGTCCTCGCAGGGAAGGTGGGGGGGTGGTGGGATGCCCTTGGGACGTGGGGGGAGGTGGTAGAGGGGCGGAGTTGACGGAGGTTGGGGCGGGGACTGAGGAGAGGAGCGGTGGGAGGACCATGGAGGCGGCGGGGGGGGGGGGGGGGGGGGGTTGGGGTGGACTCCTCAGGCAGGCGTAAGGAGACGGGACCCTGGCATTGGAGGAGTGAGTCATCCTATGGGAGAGTTGATCCGCGAGCTCCTTCCTGTCTAATGTGCAGTGAGTATCGATGGGTCCCCTGGCTCTCCAAGATGGCAGAGTGTGAAGCTCCAGTCAGTCTCAATCTCCTGCTGGAAGCCTTGTCATCAAGTCTTTACAGGTAAGGTTGGAAGGCAGATTTAACATTGTTCATATAAGGACGCCTTGCGCAACAATCACTCTCTTTATCTGCTTCTTCATCTCGTTCTATCTCTCTGGTGTAGCTCAGTGGTGAGCTTAGTGGTTGAGCAATTGATTGCAGATCAAATGCTCACAGGTATAAATCAACCCTTATGTAGCTTTGGATGAAAGTGTTTGTTAATTGAATACATCTTTATTACATCCCTACAGCAGCGGTGCTGTGGCTGTGAAATAGGTTGTGGTACATAACAAAGCTTGCAAAAACCCAGGAATGACTCCAGTCTGTGTAACTATGCCATGAATATGGGCTCTGTCTACAGCTAACAGCGCACGTGAAATGAGAACCCTCCAAAAATGGTTTGTTTGTTGACATATGCTTAGTTGTTCAGGCGGCAAGACGTAGGAGAGAACATACCAGCCGATATGTCTATTTCGGGGAGACATCGATGCACAGCATGTGTTACATTAACGAGATTCTGCCGATAATTGTGTTTTCTATTTCCTGGGAGACTCTCTCCAAAGAGGCCTGTCTGCTCCCGGTGGACCCTCATCAATCAGTACCTCACACGGGCCTTTCAAGGACAATCCCTCCTTTTCCTACTTGCCTCCATCTCCCTCACTTTCACACCCACGTCGCCCCAGACAAGTTCGGAAACAACTTGAAACTGTCGCGTCACGGTTCTGAAACTCAACATTCTGACGGCTGTTCTCCTCTGACTAAGTAGGGGGCTGAACCTGTGACTGTCCTCACCTTTATGGAAATGCTCTTCGTTTTAGTTCAATATCAAACGCAGTTGACAGTCTTTGTGAATTCGGTCCAATGTCAAGGTCTGAGGTCCTCCTCACCTCAGCGCCGGACTTCAGACCTGCCAATCAGACGAGCAAAGGATTAAGGAAGTGCATCACGATTGGTGGACCGGCAGAGTCATGGAGTCACAGACGTCTGTCAAGGACAACGCACGGACAGAATGTTTAACCACATCTCTGTTGGAGTTTTGTTCTTTACAGAGACACACACACTCACACACACACACAATGATTTCAAGAGTTGAGTGCCTTGCTCAAGGGCACAATAATAGCTTTTGGCATGTGATGCTGGACAACCTCCAGATGAAAGCCAACACCACAACAAATCTCAAACAAGCTCCTGGATTGGAATTGGCCCCCTTTCAAATTCTGACAGTGTTCCTTCCTCAAGGCTTCCACACTCCTAGTTATTCTAGCTTCCAGCATGCTTGGATAATAACACTGTAAGTCTGGATAACATACCACTTTGGACCAAACTGTGGACAGAAGTGTCAAGGAAGAATGAGAATGTGTTGAAAGAAAACCCACCAGTAGTGAACTCTTTCGTTTCAGCATTGGTAAAACCCAACCCTGTGTGCTCCTGCAGTGGTAACCTGCCCACAGTAGGGCAGCCCTCTGCTGGTGTCTGTCGCTTTGGCAGCCGGCGGTGTTACAGTTCATTGGGATTCGCGTGCAATCCAAGTAAAGACATGAGACTGTCATTTTAGTTCATGGCGCATATGTATCTGCTGGTAATTAGAGTTGTAATGAATGCCCTGTTAATCCGTTTTGTCTTGGCAAGTCTCGTTAAAAACAACAGTCCAAGGCAAAATACAAATGAGCATGATTATGCATTCTGGGGCTTTGCATGTTGGCAAATGACATTACCATCGTTTGTGTGTGTGTTTGTGTGTGTTTGTGGCACCAAAGCTGTCGCTGACAATGTCTTTGAGGTAGTAATGTGCCTCAAGAATCTAAGAGCAGCCTATAGGGCTAGCCAAGAGCATTCGGTTCTCACACACAATTGCACACACTCATACACCCAACAGGCACACACTCACACACACACACACACTCACTCACACACACACACTTGCAAGGATCAGTACACTAAGCCTGTGCAGTCTAGGTCCCTATTCCTGTGACCATTCAGCTGAGATGTAGCTTGCTGCAGTGTTAGACCCATTCAGGGCTACTCACCTGAGAGAGCAGAGGGAGACTCAGAACCCCAGCATGGTCTATCTCTCTGAGTCACCTGCTGGATGAGTCTCTCCTCTCCTCTCCTCTCCCCACCCACATCTTCACCCTCTGCTCTCCCCAGATGGTGCAGGTCCGTGATCCGAAAAGCAGGCTTCTTCCCCTGGCTGTCTCAGTCCAGAAGTCTGCCGTCTGGTGACCTTCCATACATCACACACACGCACGCACAATTCCCTCAGTGCTATTACTTTTGTTCTACCACTCCCCCCAAATAAATGTTTTCACAATCCCAAATACATCTACTCTCTGTCTCTATCTTTACCTCGCTCCCTATCACTTTTTCTGTCCCTCTCCCTCCCTCTCTCTCTTTGTCTCTGTCTCCATCCCTTGGTCGGCCCCCGGGGAAGAAGGTGCTGAAGGCTGATTTGGGGCTGATGAATGGTTCTGCCACATGGACTCTCAGGCGTTCAGACACCCCAAAAGAGCCTCCCTCTCTCACCCAGGAGGGGGTTAGGGGCGGCGGAGGTTTCCCACGGTGAGGGCTGGGTGTGGGCGGCTTGTGTGGGGGAAGTTCATGATGGAGGGGGCGACCAGTGACACAGTTCTAAGTCTCACCAGCCTCAGAACAATAACAACAGGACCGGTTGGTCGGTCCTCAGGTTCTCTGACTGAGCTGAACCATAACCCTTGTGTGGAACGGCGAATGACGTTAAATAAACACGGAAAATCGCTCGCGCGGCATGAGCAATTCAGTTCGGTCGGTCGGGAGGGAGGGGATGACTGGAACGAGGAGGGAGGGGTCCTCGTGAGAGAGGAGGGGAGATATGAGGAGGAGGGATGATTGTGCTCGTCTCTGAGGCAGTGTTGGGGTATGATGGCGTGCATGCAGAGCTAACCGTGGAGGCCAGGGGGAGGTCGCTGCAGGGGTGTCGAGCAGCTCGGCTCCAGAAGACTGAAACGCTCGGAGCATCGGGGCGTAAACAGACCGTTCAAATGGGGGGATGAGATGAAACATTCAAACGGGACTTGGAAGAGGCACGCAATGAGGATGTCACATCGCCTGTTAGGGAGATCCACACTCCTGTCCTCTTCTCACCTATCCTCCCTTCTCCTCCTGAGAATGTCCTCCTCTTCCCTCCCTTCTCTCTCTCATCCCCCCCCCCCATCCCCCCACCCCCCTCCCTCCCATCTCCTCGGTGACTTCCCGTCTCCCCATTGTGTGGCGGTACAGATAAGCGTTTACATCTTAATCTGCCGTTTATCCTGTCAGCGGCGATGCGTCGTCGTCCGTCCCTGTCTAAAGAGCGAGTGCAGACAAAGGCTCGTGGCCCGTTCTACATGCCGGCCACACAAAGGGCCGCTGTCAGCCGTCAGCTAAGAATGAAACATCACAACATCAAGATGCACGACAACAACAATGGCGAACGGCGACAGAACGCTGATGAGAGAACGACCCCCCCCCCCCGCCCACCCCGCTCACGCCATCCTTCTCCCACCCCTCCTGGTCCTGCTGTCCCGGGGGCCGAGATGGGAGACTTACACACACACACACACACACAATGGTGTCACTGGTAGACCAAGCAAGGTACAGTAGCAGAGTCAATGCCACTCACCTAAACTCACAGATGCTTCCATTCGGAGAACAGCCAGGAATCATTACAGTCACTGCAGCCAGCCAATCACGGCAGACGTGTTGAGCACAATGGGCCCCCAGAGACACAAGCTCTCATGTCAGTCCAGCAGCATTCTGCATGACTCATTACTGCTGCTCTGGGTCTCCATGGAGTCTCTCCAAACTGGTCTGGAAACTGACACATTTAATTGGTCAAGAGTCTTCATCTCACAATCACTTCCTTCCTAGCGGGATTCTAGTTGTTGTTGTAGTTTCTGACCCCCCCCCCCCCCCCCCTTCCACAGATCTGCATCGTCATGGCAGCCAGGCTTGCCAGTGCTACTGAAGCTTTCTTCAGTTTTCTCCTAAAACTTTGATAACCCGTTTATCTGAATAATTGATCTGGTATCAGTCTCAACTGTGGGCAGGTGCTTGGCTCTTTGACGTGCCCAGGCTGTGTTCCTGCTGCCAGCATTAGCTTTTAGGCTCTTTTTATGGGCCAAGAAATGTCACTGTGATATATGTTCGGTTGGGGCCAGTTCAGAAAGTGTTCGCGTGTCCAAGAGGAGCAGAAGTGTTCCCAGTTGGGTGGAACTGAGAGAAAGGTTGAGAAAGTCTCTCTGCCTCACAGCCTTACTGAGTCACGGACCGGAAAAAGGAGGATGAAGAGGTGCAACGTAATAAACAGGTCGCATTTGTATATTGTTCAAGTATTCAAACAGGGCTTGGAATCTACTGCTTTGTGAGTCGGAGAGATGGGACATGCATGAGTGTTTGGCTCGTCCAAGGGCCAGTCACTCTCTCTCTTCCTCTCTCTTCCTGCCTGTCTTGCTGACTGCCTCTGACTGCTCTCTCTCTCTCTCTCTCTCTCTCTCTCTCTCTCTCTCTCTCTTCCTTTATTTTTTACTTTTCGACAAATTACCCCTCCTGCTTGAACACGGCTGAGCAAAAGAAAAGCGTGCGGGTTCTCACCCTCTCCAGCAGAAACACCCCGTCTCTGCCTTATTCAGAAAGCGTCCACTCACTTGAGACCTTCTGCCTGTCCAAGTCCTATCATTTGCGCCCGCTCACAGCACAACAGAACGCCCACACGGAGCCGAGCAATGAGAGTGAATAGCGATGGAGTCTGCACAGGCAGACCTTGGACAAAAAGAAGCAGACTATGAGCAGGCAGGCAGGAGAGCCATAGGGGGAGGGGCAGGGCAGTGGGTTCTCCCAGGCCTGGCCGAGGCCTCGGTGGAGGTGAGTGTGTGTTTGTCTCTCAGCCTGCCTGCCTGCCTGCCTGCCTGCCCAGTGTCAACAGGAGAAGCCTGCCGTCTAGCGCTGGTCAGGTTGAGAGGAGACAGGGAAGCCCATGAGGGGGGAAGGGCTTCACGCTTGGATTTGAAAAGGGAACTTTTGCTCCACAGAGAGATAGCTGTGTTTCAACCACGCATTTGCGCACACACACGCATGCTCGCACACAAACACACTCCTCGTCAGTCACACATACACACTCCCACGCACACGCTTAGAGAGATTGCTTTGTTGAAATCACACCAGCGCACATAGACACGCACGGGTATACTCACACTATACACACACACACACACTAACAAACGCACACTAACACACACTCTCACACACACACATACACACACACACACATACACACATAAAGAGATAGCTGGGTTTAAATCAGAGCTGTATTAAAGTGAACCTTCTATGCCCAAAGTCATGGATTGAAACAACATGTCCCTGCAGGGGTGAGTAATGGTCTCCCCTGACATCTCACAGTCCAAAATATCCTGAACAAAACCCACATACATACTACACACAGGCACGCCACACACACACACACACATATACACACACTCGTCCCAATTCTCTGTTGTGTAGGGTAAAAAAGATTCAGCTGTGACTAGAGCCCAAAAGGGCTTTAGAGGAGAGGAGGGGAGAGGGGAGAGGGGAGAGGGGAGAGGGGAGAGGGGAGAGGGGAGAGGGGAGAGGGGAGAGGGGAGAGGGGAGAGGGGAGAGGGGAGAGGGGAGAGGGGAGAGGGGAGAGGGGAGAGGGGAGGGGGGAGGGAAGCTCATTGGCCAGATACAAGATCAGACGTGTGCTCTATCAGCAGCTGTGGAGGAGTCATGTTACTGATGTCCTTGTCAAGACCTTCACTGTCCCAAGGAATCAAGGGAGGGAGAGATGGAGGGAGAGAGAGAGGACAAGGAGAGAACAAGGAGAGAACAAGGAGAGAACAAGGAGAGGACAAGGAGAGAACAAGGAGAGAACAAGGAGAGAACAAGGAGAGAACAAGGAGAGAACAAGGAGAGAACAAGGAGAGAACAATGAGAGAACAAGGAGAGAACAAGGAAAGGACAAGGAGAGAACAAGGAGAGAACAAGGAGAGAACAAGGAGAGAACAAGGAGAGAACAAGGAGAGAACAAGGAAAGAACAAGGAGAGAACAAGGAGAGAACAAGGAGAGAACAACAGAAGAGAGACGGAGAACAAGACCGAGAAGAGACAGCGATGGAGAGCAGGGAAGCAGAGGAGCGAGATGCAAACAATTCTGTTTGTGTGTGGGACCTTTACGTGCGCAAAAGTAGGATGTGTCCATGTGTGGTCCCTACGTGTTTGTCTGAGTGTCCTTGTCCCCCCCCCCGCCCTCCCCCCTCCAGGGTTGTGTATCCCAGTACCAGACACATATCACCCTCTTTATCGGTGCATCTATGCCTGTCCGTTTCTCTCTCTCAAGGCCCGGAAGAGACAGCCTCTTTGAACCTAACACTCACCCTGTCAGCCATACTGCCATGGACAAACTCCATGATAGACGGTCACACACCCAACTCAACATCTTCCCGACAGACAGACAAATATCCTCTGATAGATGTTACTCGATATCACTCACATAGATAGATAGACAGGTAGATATACGCAGAGAGATGCACACATACTAGACTCATTAGCTACCTGAGAGATAGACAGATAAACTCAACGTGATGGATGAGAAAAAGTTAGACGTAGAAGTCCGGGAGTCCTGACAGCTTGACAATATGGCAGCCGCTGTCTTCGGAGTATCGATTCAAACTTGAACAGGTTTCTCTTGTCCTTCCGGAACATTCTGGTGAAGAGGGGAAAAGAAGAGAGGAGAGGAAGAGGGGAGAGGAAGAGAGGGGAAGAAAGGAACAGGAGAGGAGAGGAAGAGAGGGGCAATGAGAAATATAAAGAGACAACACTTCAGGAGGGGAAAAAGCAACAGCCAGTTTGACTGGAATGATGAAGTCTAGAGTGGGGTTGGAATCATTCGACATGACAGGATGACTCGGCTGACAGACTAGAGAAGCTACTCTGTGTTGTTTCAAGCTGTCCATCAATACACACACAAACACACACACACACACACACACACACACACACACAAACAAACACATAAGCTGAACAAGAGGAACACAAACACAGTTTGGAAGCCACAGGGCACCAATGTTGTTACTAGGTGATCAGATAACGCACACACTCACACTCGCCCACAAACTCACATAGACACAGACATACACGTACACACACACACAGGTACACACAAATCCACACAGTGCTGCACACAAGCCGGGCGAGAGTCTGTTTAGCTTTACATCCCCCGAACCACCTTGTGGTATTTACTTAGTTACAAGCAAACAACTCTTCCTCCTCCCTACTTTATTATCTGCAGGGCTGCGTGTGTGTCTGTGTTCCTGGTGATGTGCATGTGTGTGTTTCTGTGGATGCATCTGGGATTGTGTGTGTTTGAGTGCTCGGTGGAGGAGACTAGCTGTATAATTATCATCGTTTGAGCAGCTTTCAAGAGACAACAATAGTAATCAGGCCAGCTTCAGACACTCACATTATCCTCTGTCTTCACCATGAAGACTGTGTGCTCATATTATGATCTGATAGCCTAGTGCTTGTGTGTGTGCGTGTGTGTGCATGTGTGTGTGTGTCAGTGTGTGTGTGTGTGTGTGTGTGTGTGTGAAACTAAGAACTGCCTTCTTCGTGGAAGACTAAATGGGTGTTTTGAGATACTGAGGAGTGACAATATGTTACACACAGATACTAAGAGATAAACAACATATTGTTAATGTGTACATCCACCACAAAACCAGAGAACAACAGTCTGGACAAAGTGAAGAGTAGGCCATCACCCAGCTCCTGCTATTACAGTAAAGGTCATAATTGTGACTTTACGAGGTAGTTATATTATATACTACATCCAGGCACCTTTATGAGCAGTATACATGGGATTTACTGCCTCACAAAGATGATGCCAGCTCATCAGCTGGATAGAAGTCTCTTCATGTAATATTGAAATGACGGACTGATAAACTAGATGGGAAATTAACAAGCCCCAGTGAATCAGTCTGGACATGGACAGCACAGGTGGAAACCGGCTTAGAGGCTGGAGGCTGGAGGTAGAGGCTGGTGATGAGACAGTTGAGGGGATGAGAAAGAGTGGAGAGAAAACGAGAGAAATATAAACAGACAGAAAAAAGAAAGGGCCAGTAACAAATGGGAAGAGAGAGGTAGAGTAACATACATATATGTATAAGATAGATATATCAATGTACATATATATGGAGATACACAGAGAGAGAGAGAGAGAGAGAGAGAGAGAGAGAGAGAGAGAGAGAGAGAGAGAGAGAGAGAGAGAGAGAGAGAGAGAGAGAGAGAGAGAGAGAGAGAGAGAGAGAGAGAGAGAGAGAGAGAGAGGTAAAAGAATGCATTGTGTCACCGTGCCCAGGGAAGTCTGCAGGTCCTTGACAGCACAGCAAATCTTCCTACACAGTGTGCCAAAAACACCGTAATCCCCATATCCTACACTCACCTGAACGCCTCGAGCATACCCACACCCCTCTATCCTACACACACCCACACCCCTTTCTCTCTCACACACACACACACACACACACCTGAATCCCTTCATCCTACAAACACACCATCATCCTAAACACACCTGTGCCTGTCTGTTTCTCTCCCAACTTACATCTCTCTTTCACACACACTCCCACTTTGGGATCCCACAACAACAGCAGAAAGGCCACAGAAACATCCTGCATAAAAACATGGCTGTTCTAAGAGCTCGAAAGATGGGAATGGAAGAATGGAGAGGAAGAGGGGGATAGAGAGAAACAGAGAGAGAGCATGACAGAGAGACATAGAGAGACAGACAGACAGAGGGAGGGAGAGAGACCGATGGAGGTAGAGAGGGAAGAACAAAAACAATGATTCCCCCTCCTCCTCCTTCCTTCTCTCCTGCCGAGACGTTCCCCTCGATCATCACTCCCCTCCTGTGTCTTTGTTCCAGTATTTATGTCCCACAACAGGGGGTCATAACTCCCACGTCATAGGGTTTTACAGAGGAGAGGAGACATAGGGGAGGGGAGAAGAGGAAAAGGAGAGGAGATCAGAGGGGGGAGGAGAGAAGAGGAGGAGAAGAAAGAGAGGAGATGAGAGGGGGGAGGAGAGAAGAGGAGGAGAAGATGAAAGGGGTCAGGAGAGAAGAGGAGAAGGAGAGGAGATAAGAGGGGGGAGGAGAGAAGAGGAGGAGAAGGAGAGGAGATGAGAGAGAGGAGGAGAAGGAGAGGAGATGAGAGAGAGGAGGAGAAGGAGAGGAGATGAGAGAGAGGAGGAGAAGGAGAGGAGATGAGAGAGAGGAGGAGAAGGAGAGGAGATGAGAGAGAGGAGGAGAAGGAGAGGAGATGAGAGAGAGGAGGAGAAGGAGAGGAGATGAGAGAGAGGAGGAGAAGGAGAGGAGATGAGAGAGAGAAGGAGAGAAAAAGAGGAGAAAGAGAGGATGGATCAGGAGACTCCATGGGCTCTTTAATATTCACATACTTAGAGAGGATTGAAATATTAATGCCATCATTTACTGACTATTCTCCTCACATGGAGACATTAATCCTTCAAGTACACACACACGCACACATACACACAGAAAATCACTTCACTTCTTTAAATACATTGTCAAATACAATGCTCACACGCACACAAAGGGGTCATTCGCAACTTCTCATAAACGTACACACGCACACAACCACATTAGACTACCACTAAATAAGTGTACTTTGAGTATATGTACAAATATGTGTGTGAATGAGAGGCAAAATGGATATCACTTTGGGTGATTCTACGGTGTGTGAGAGCACTATTTACATCAATGCAGTCAGTCAGTCAACCAGTCAGCCAGCTCACCAGTCAGCCCAGGCCCCTTGCCTAGTGGTCTAGTTTAAGTACCTCAACATTGACCAGTTGTGGCACTCTGTTGTCACACAGCTCATTCTCTGTGAGTGACTACTGGTTCAACGACTGAATGGACACCCACTGAGAGCTTCCTGTTTTTCACTTAGAGGACAGAAAGGAAAACTCACAGCATCAAAGAAAGCAGAGGTCAGAACAGGTGGTGTGCATGTGGGGGGGCGTGTGGGTGTGATTGCGACTGTGTGTATGTGTTAATGTGTGTCTGAGAGTGTGTGTGTTTCTGTGTACGTGTGTGTGATTGGGACTGTGTGTGTGTTAGTGTGTGTGTTTCTGTGTACGTATTTCTAGGTGCTATCTGTGGTCCTACTGCCTCTGTTGTTGTCCATGGTGCAGACATGGTGCTGTCTATGGGGCTGACAAGGTGCTGTCCATGGTGCTGACATGGTGCTGACATGGTGCTTACAAGGTGCTGCCCATGGTGCTGACATGGTGTTGACATGGTGCTGTCCATGGTGCTGACATGGTGCTGTCTATGGGGCTGACAAGGTGCTGTCCATGGTGCTGACAATGTGCTGTCCATGGTGCTGACATGGTGTTGACATGGTGCTGTCCATGGTGCTGACAAGGCACTGACATTGCGCTGACAGGGTGCTGTCCATGGTGCTGACATGGTGCTGACATGGTGCTGACAAGGTGCTGCCCATGGTGCTGACATGGTGCTGTCCATGGTGCTGACATGGTGCTGTCCATGGTGCTGACATGGTGCTGTCCGTGGTGCTGACATGGTGCTGCCCATGGTGCTGACATGATTCATCAGCTAGGAAGGTCTAAAAAGAAATATATCCTCCTATATCAGAAATATTGTTTGGTTTCCTTTATATCTTAACATATTTGTGTTGGTGCTTCAGCTCTGTGTTTCAAGGCATTGGTATTGATTGTTGCACAAAAACAGCTCAGTTCATGAAAGGAATTCTTGAAACTGATCCAACCCTCTCTCTGCTCTCAGCTGCTCTGGCCTTGGAGCTTTTGTATTTCACGCCTATGACAAATTAAGTTGAACTTGGACTGGTCTGACAAGGTACTATGTTAATCAGCTCTGCCCTCCACTGGTTTGGTCTGGTCTCAGCTAACACCTGAAGGCCTTCGGTCTCTGTACACTGTGTGTGTGTATGTGTGAGTGTGTGAGTGTGTGAGAGTGGTCTCATTTAACTACCCACTTCTGGTCCCCAAAAGGTGAGTTAACTCAGATAAGATTGACCTTGAGGGGTGATTTCCTCAGACCTCACAACTGTCAGTTTTAGGGGGGTTAAGCTTAGAATTATAGAGTTAGGATTAGAATGAGATTAAAGGTTAAGGTCATAGATTTAGGTTTTAGATTTTAGGGGTTAGGTATAACATGGTTTTTTTGTGGGAGTGGATTGTCAGTCCTCACTAGGATAGTCAAACAAACCTGTGCATGTGTGTGTGTGTTTGTGCTGATACATGCTGCTGGTGTGCTCACCAAAATCCATATTTCTGTACGAGGCTGGTACAGTGTGTGGATACAGTATTATGTTACGCTCAATCAACCAGCTAATCAGCTAATGAGTCCATCTGCGTTTCATCCTGAATCCCGGAGGTTAAAGGTCACAATGTGCTCCGGGGCAGATAATTAAGCAGAAGAAGAACGTTCCTATCTTCCTTCCTGCGACAGCTGGGAGATAATGCCCCAAGAACTACATCAAGGGAACTAAGCGGTTTATTCCAGAGGAAGTGGCACTGCGCTATCTCCCAGGAAGTGGAGAAAATGGGCAAAGAAGTCTCTGTCCCGTCATACGCCGGCGTCTGAGCAGGGGATGAGGGGGAGGAACGCTGAGGCACGATGACGCTGCCCTTGCTGAGGAGTCTGGGTAAACACCAGGAAGTTATTCCTGGCAGCGGTAGATCAATAGCAGGTGTGAGTCTGCTGCTCACAGAGTCACGCCTGGGCCAGAGATAACTATCGTGGAGCAGCTGTTCACACCTCATTCTCTTCTACCGCTCAATAGTTCCAGCTCTGCCGAGTGTTGTTGCAATAGATTTCATTGTTTCATCGTCCAAGTGCAGCAAAACATGCCTGTATCTGATCGTCTCCGTTCCCAAACGACCTGTGAAGGAAATTACTGACATGGTCGAGAGAAAGAGTGAGAGAGATATGAAAGTCAAAGAGAGAGAGAGAGGAAAGAGAGAGAGAGAGAGAGAGAGAGAGAGAGAGAGAGAGAGAGAGAGAGAGAGAGAGAGAGAGAGAGAGAGAGAGAGACAGAGAGAGAGAGAGAGAGAGAGAGAGAGAGAGAGTAGAGAGGGAGAGGAAAGTGATGGAGAAAAGGTGGGGGGGAAGAAATGAGAGAGAAGAGAAAAGGGGAGAGAGATGAAAAGAGACAGCAAGAGGGGAAGATTCACGGATAGATATTTCATCCCCACTTCCGTCCTCTACACGTTGCGCGTGAGGTTGGTTGTTTCATCAGTTTACAGTTTTGCCCCCCCCCCCTCCACCATTCCCTGAGTGACAGTAACAGAGAGGAAGATCTCTCTGCACCTCCCACACAACCTGTCACAATCCCCATTTCCTTTTTGTTAAACATGGAGAGCAAATAAGCCTTGAAGAGTGCACGGTGATGTGGAGCTTGGAGGGAGAGACAAAACCAGAGGCAAGAAGCCCCTTATCCCACACACTCAGATTCTGTAATCTCATTTACTTTGACTTTGTACAAAAATGGTTCTGCCTGTGCCGTTGTTTCAGTCCCGCTCCTTTTCTCTTTTTGTTGGGCTCCCCCTTTCTCTCTCTCCCTCCCTCATATTTCACTCTGCATCCCTCTTGATCTATTTTACCCTTGTCTTCTCTCTCTTCATCCCTTCTTCTGTTACACTCTCTCGCCTTCTGTAACTCTGCGGTCTCTCTCCTCTAACTCTCTTTGGCTTTCACTGTGACATTTCTCCAATTCTCTCTCTCTCTCTCTCTCTCTCTCTCTCTCTCTCTCTCTCTCTCTCTCCACCTCTCTCTCACTCTCTCTCTCTCACTCACTCACTCTCTCTCTCTCTCTCTCTCTCTCTCTCTCTCTCTCTCTCTCTCTCTCTCCCTCTCTCTGTCTCTCTCTCTCTCACGCAGGCAGGCGTATGAGGATCCTTCTGTGATGTCTGGCTGAATGAGGTTGACTCTGAGAGCGTTTTTGTCAAGGGCTTTTTGTTTCTTCGTCTCCTTTTGCTGAGCTGGAGACGCATGGGCCAAGATAGAACTAATCCCTTGCTTCCGGCAGCTCTGACATTCTGTCACTTATCAATGTTTCTTCACACACACACACACACACACACACACATAAGCAGTTACACACTCCAATACACAACCTCCCCTCCTCGGGTGTGGCCTGCAGTGGCCTTTTAGCCGAGGCTGCAACCTCTGTGCTTTTGCTGTGCACGTTCACACACAGAGACACACACACACGTACACACACAGACATAGACACACACACACCAAAAAACACACACAGACATACACACACGTATGGAAACACACAAGTATAGCAACAGACACTCACACATACTGCACACACACCCCCACCCAGGAGTGTGAGCCGTTTAGCCAGCCACACTGGAAGTAAATGGAAGCAATGTTAACTTCAGATAGGTTCACATACAGTATGAAAAAATGCAGCCTATTTGAATAAAGTTTTAATTTCACAGATGATGTATGGGGGAGGTGGATTTGTAATTTCAACCGGTAATCTCTTGATTTGCAGTCGAGAGCTCTACCGCTGAGCTATTTCCATCCCCCTGCATTTAGCCTGGTAGAAAAGACACTGCAACAAGAGGTAAAAGGTTACCTCATATTGTTGGACGTTAATAATGCAGCTATTTCCTGCATGTCCTTGGATCACCTGGCATCCTGAGACAACCTAGCGTGTGCGACTGTGGCTGGGAGCGGGAGGAGAATACACAGCTCAATTAAAGATGACAGCCGGTCTAAAAATGGAGTGCAGTGATTATTTCATCTGATACTCACTGAAGTAAAAAAACAAAACAAAAGGCAGAGTTAAACCTTATCAGCAAGGCATTTAAGACTCTCCCAATAATCACTTCCTGCCTGGTGTTTCAACACGGCGGACCAGGACGGCACGGACGACGTCTGAAGACAGGAAGTGACCTACGTGTTGATCCCGTCTTCTTCTTTGCTTGTTTGTTGTTGTTGTTTGTGCTTGTGTATGATGTTCTCTGAAACGAGTCGGCCGGTTCTTAATGAACGGTATTGAGATGCAGAGGAGACCCCACTGATGAATGGACCACCTGGCCTCTTCAGAACCAGAGCGAGGCTGAGGAGGAACAAGCCCCGGTCTGTCCTGGTCGGTTCTCTAGCAGCACCGGCAGGCCCAGGACTCTGTATTCAGAGCAGGGACACATCCGGAGGTAGGGAGCCCAGGAGGCAGGCAGCACAGCTGGGCCGGCCGGGTGGGGGGTTGTGGGGAGGGTGGGGGTAGGACTGGGTCGAGGAGGGTGTGTGTAAGTGTGTGTGAGGGGGAGTAGAGTAGGACTGGGCTGAAGAGGATATATGTGTGTGTAGGATTGGTTTGGGGAGTGGGGTGGAAGGGGTGTGTACGTGGAGTGTGTAGAGGTGGGGGTGGAGTGTGTAGAGGTGGGGGTGGAGTGTGTAGGGGTGGGGGTGAGAGGAGAGGAGAGGGGTCTGAGGCGCCCTACTTCTGTCTCAACAGGGCTAAATCATACGTCAGGCCTGAGAGTCACTGTTGAATACACATTCCATCAGGTATCCGCTACATATACATTTTGATTTTGTTTCCCAAAAACCCAGTGGAGTATGTTTTACCAGTTTTGGATTCGCTGAGGGGCAGTCTAAAATATATTACGGAATAGATACCCCAGTAGAACAGTACATAGCAGCCCAGTGACTCTGTAGCACAAATTGCCTTCCTTCAGACTGGTCTGTCTGGTCTCTGGATTAGATAAAAATACAGGACGGAGGTGGTGTTCATCTATGTCTATGTCAAAGATAGAATGTGGAGGGAGAGAGAAAGAGGGAGAGAGAGATAGAGAGAAGAGGAGAGGAGAGAAAGAGAGCAAGATGGGAAGAGAGAGGGTGAGGAAAGAGAGAGGGAGGGATATAGTTAGAAAGGGAGAGAGACAAAAATAGAGGGGGAAAGAGAGAGAGAGAGAGGGAGAGTCTTGACAGTGGTAAATAAAGGTAGAAAGATAAAGGTCACTTTAATTATTACCACTCTTGGGCTGCCCTAAGTAGTGTGCGTGGGTGTGTGTGTTTGTGTGTGTGTGTGTGTGTATGAAATGAGAGAGGAGAGGAAGAGAGGAGGAAGGATAGAGAGGAAGGGCCGGGGACAAGATGAAGGAGTAGGGGGTCTGATGAAAGTATTATACTTGACAGGGCTTCCTGCTGTGGCAGGGAGAAGCAAAAGCAGGTCAGACGACTGGAGACCTAAACCTCTGCCCACCCTGGTCCTTCATCTACTATCCTTTCATCAATCTCTCTCCCTCCCCTTTTACCTGAATCGTCCCACTCGTAACCCGAGGTCTACCCCCCATAGAGTGGTAAAATGGTTACCGGACTGACATAAGCAGCATCAGCACAAAATGTTGGGACTAGCTCGATTAACATCACAGAGGAAGCTGTGCAAGCTTGATGAACATTTTACAGGTCGCAGTGCTAGGTTGATTAGCATTATAGAGTTAGCTGTGCTAAAATTATTAGCATCACAGAGTTAGCCATGGTAGCTTGGTTAGCATAATATATTTAGCAGTGCTAGCTGGGTTAGCATACTCGAGGGAGCAGTGTTGGCTACTTGGGCTTGCAGGAAACACAGGTCAGATGCACTGAAGTTAGCAGCAGTTATGCCCGCTAATATGCTAGCTGTGGACTGTGATTTAGAAGGAACAGCTACATTGTGTGCTATGCGATTACTAATTAAGCTGTGAGGTTTTGTAGGAAGCCGAGTTACTAAATGAGGGGTGACAGTTAAAGTAGCTCTTGGGGGGTAGCCGCCTCAAGCAAAAAAAAAAAAAAAAACATAATATCCATTGTTCCCTCCACCCCGCCTCCACCAGCACCTAAGGGAAAATTATCTTGCATTTTAGGTCTTTGTGTCCCTTAAGTCAGACATATCCTGTTTTATCCCTTCATAATGAATTAATTTTGTTTAAATGGTATTTCTGCAGAACGGGGTGTTTGTGTGTACCCTGACCAGTGCAGGGCTGGGGGTGAACATCTCAAACAGTGGTCCACAGAAACCCACTTTCTAAGATGGGTCACAGCCCATCAGGTGTGTCTGCATAGCAACCTCTCAGAGGTCCGTCCACACTTCAATCCCACAACAACATTACTCGAAACTTGGATAAGCTGCCTCCTGGGCTGGTTTATATTCATATGAAAAGGAGATGGGTTTTCTTCCCCATGACCAAATTTGTTGTTTACCTTCAACGGCAGAGGTTCCAAGAGTCTGTGTTTCCCCCTGAGGTTATGGTGATTTATTCTAGTCTCTGTGTGAGTGTCTCTTCGTGTCTGTCTTTTCGTCTCTCTCTATCTCTCCCTCTCCCCCCCTCTCTCTCTCTCTCTCTCTCTCTCTCTCTCTCTCTCTCTTTCTCTGCTTGGTCTGTCTCATCCCGGCAGATGGCTCTTCAGTGGGTCTCCATCTTAGATCCAGCTGCTATGATTAGCAGCACCCAGTCTTCCCCAGCGGTCTGTCAGTTTTATCACGGACTAACAAGTCTCTTCTTCTCACTTTTCCATCTCCCTCTTTTTTCATGTTCCCCTTCCCTCATTATCCTCATCCCTTTCTCCCTCTCCTCCTCCTCTTTCTTCTTCTCCCTGGGGTAGTTATTCAGCCACGTCATGATACCAGGAGTAATCCCTCTCTTTCTTTTTCTCTCCCCTGACCTCTCTCTCTCTCTCTCTCTCTCTCTCTCTCTCTCTCTCTCTCTCTCTCTCTCTCTCTCTCTCTCTCCAACTCTCTCTCTCTCTCTCTCTCTCTCTCTCTCTCTCTCTCTCTCTCTCTCTCTCTCTCTCTCTCTCTCTCTCTCTCTCTCTCTCTCTCTGTGTTCCCTCCATGGTGGTCAAAGGACCACAGAACACATCACATGTGGTGATGACAACCAAAACTAGTCTGGCAGAAGATAATAATTTCCCTTTCTTATCTGCAACACTGGATCAACAGCGAAATTGACACCACAGCTGGCAAAACTAAGATGTCTAAACATTGTGATTTACCATTGTAGTTTGTAACTTGACAAGTGACACCTAAACCGTAGATCAACTGGTCAGGATGTAAAACCTGGAATAATTACGTAACTAGGAGTCATTATGAACAATATTAAGTGTTTTACCTTGTGCACATAGCCTTTAACATTTAACATTAGGACAGAGTACTCTGTTAGGCTATTACGTAATATTAAAGCGTCTAATGTGATCAATTCAGGTGCCCAAGAAAATGGAGATTGATTTCTAAGCTTCCTGTTTTTCATAGCAGTGAATTGAGTTTAGCCTGAAACAAAAAATGTCGCATCTAGGTATTGAAGTTTGATTAAAGTTCTTGTTCTGCAACTATCTGGAGTCAATGTCATTTTAAAGCCCAATATTGAAAACCAGTAGCCAAATAAATTAACTTCAGTCTGACTTCTGGAAGAGTTGCTCCTAAAACCTGTCTTGAAATCAAGAGAGAGAAAGTGGGGGTTAGGAGGAAGAGAGAGTGGAGAAGAGAGAGAAGGGAATGAAAGGGAGAGGGAGAGAAACAAGCATAAAGAAAAGGGAAAGAGAGGATGGAGAACAGAGAGAAAGGGTTGAAGCGAGACAGAGGATGTGTGTGTGTGTGTTTGTATAAAGAGAGAGTCTTGACAGTGATTACACCCAGCCAGGAGATAATTGATTCCTCAGGTCTGGGTGAATGTAGGATCCATAAGGAAGGCACATCACCAGTATCATGTCAGCTAGATCACTTAATTAATTCTTAAGGCTAGGATATGGCACACATAGTAACACACTCCCTTGCACACACATACTCCACACTAACATACAAACATGAACACACATGTTGTGATGGCCTGTTGGAAATATATGATGTAACATCAACACTTAATGCCTTGAAGTGTTTTTGACATGCACTGATGTAATTATGCTTATAGTTGATTAAATATGACAAACTATAATTATCAATTTTTAACATGCAACATTTGTTTGCAGGGTAACAAAGATCCCCCTAGTATCAATCGTTGCAGGGGTGGATGCATGAGCTAGACATAGCTGTAAAGCCATGTCTAGCTCAAGCCAACCAATGTTCACTGATGGACTACAGCTTTCACATGGTTATAAAAAAGACCTGACTAGATAAATACAAGGCCTCTCTCTTTTCTCTCGCTTCTCTTTTTATTCTGTCTCTTGTCTATTGCCTTTCCTCTCTATCGCCTCCCTACCTCTCCCTCCTTTCTCTCCCACCTCTCTGCTATATACATCTCTTTTCATTCTTTTCTATCTCAATTCATAGTTTTCAATTCAGTATTTCTCTCTCTCCTTTCCCTCCTCATTCTTGACTCTCTCTAGTTTACTTTTCTCTCACTCTCATCTTTCTCCTTCTCTCTCTTTCGCTTCCCTCTCATTTTGTCGCTGTCTCATTTCTCTCTCTCCTCTTTGTTCTGCTTGTGTTCCTTTCAAGGTCCCAATCCTGGGTTGACCTTAATAAGCATCTGAACCAGTCCCACACTGCGCTCCAAAGAAACACAACCTGGGAGAAAAACAGAAAAAATGAGAGAGAGAGAGAGAGAGAGAGAGAGAGAGAGAGAGAGAGAGAGAGAGAGAGAGAGAGAGAGAGAGAGAGAGAGAGAGAGAGAGAGAGAGAGAGAGAGAGGAGAGTGAGAAAGAAGCGTGAAGAGAAAGGGCGCAAGAAAGAGAGAGTGCGAAACAAAGATTGAATAGAAAGAATAACTTTGTCTGGAGTTATTTGTCGAGGGTCACACCATGACTAGTATGGCTTATACATATAAAAATATAGATAACACAGTATAACAGCTTTATATGACCTCCGTTGCCTGAGGAAAGCACTTCTTGTTCGTAGGTGGTATAAAACGCTGGGGGCTATTCAGCTGTCTGGGTCGCCATAAGTATAGGAGAGGAAGAACATGCTGTGTCACTGCTTAGTCCCTTCAAAGCTTCCCCTCCTTCTCTTTTCCTCTGTTCATCCCTCTCTTTCCTGATGCTCATCCCCCTTTTCCCTGACCTGTCATGTACTGTGGTGGAAATATAGCAGAAATGTAGAACACAACAGTCAAAAGGGGAGGGGGGGGTGGAAGGTTATATGGAAAACATCTGGTGACCTCAAAGCCACAGGTATCCCCCCCCCCACCACCACAAACACACACGTACACACACACCCTTAGCCCCCTTTCACACTCACTTAAATATGAGCACTCCTGTCCACATACAGTACCTCTGCACTGAGCAATGACTATGCCAAGACTTTAATGAATGATGGATGAGTTCCAGGCTGGATGGGGCCGGGAGGCTCTCTGCAGTGTGGGTGCCCAGACAGGGGCTCCTGGGAGAGGGGCTGGGCTTGTCAGAGTCCTGCTTCAGCAAGCTTGCTTTGTTTCGCCTGTCTGGACTCTGCCTGGTAACTATCACTCAAAGTTTACTCACAACAGACGTTTACTGTAATAAGTTCTATGTCTGGTTAGTCTCATTGTTATTTATACAATTATCTAGGTGAATATTCGATTCTGATTGGCTGCAGGGTGTCCATTATTTTCTGATAATGAACACCTAGTAAGTAGTTCCAGAGAAACTGTCTGTTCACCATTCTAAATGAATGCGCCTGCTACTATCAGCCTGTATCTAAAATGAGTAACCATAGCAACTGGGATGCAGCAAAGCCTCCATTAAAGTTATTGCAACACGTTAACAAGTTAACATCTAATTACAAAAATAAGTGACTTCAACGTTTATTTTAACCTATTTGGAGAATATTCATTTTCTGAACTTACTATGTCAGTGTCACATAAGCAATCATCTCACATCCCTTTCGCTATTTAACTCGCTCCAGAAGGGCCGACTGCAGGATGCTAGAGAAGGACCTACTGCAGGATGCTAGAGAAGGACCTACTGCAGGATGCTAGAGAAGGACCTACTGCAGGATGCTAGAGAAGGACCTACTGCAGGCTGCTAGAGAAGGACCTACTGCAGGATGCTAGAGAAGGACCTACTGCAGGATGCTAGAGAAGGACCTACTGCAGGATGCTAGAGAAGGACCTACTGCAGGCTGCTAGAGAAGGACCTACTGCAGGATGCTAGAGAAGGACCTACTGCAGGATGCTAGAGAAGGACCTACTGCAGGATGCTAGAGAAGGACCTACTGCAGGCTGCTAGAGAAGGACCTACTGCAGGATGCTAGAGAAGGACCTACTGCAGGATGCTAGAGAAGGACCTACTGCAGGCTGCTTTAGACAGTAGCTACACATGGCCGATAATTTGTTGGTGAAACTCTGAATGTTGATTTGGGTACAATGACATGGCTGAATAGATAGTGAGTACAAAAACTGTCAAATGTTATTACTGTTTGTCAACCATATTCAATGTTATTGCCTAATAATTTTGCTAGCATAATGTTAGCTTTCTGGCTCATAGCTGAGCCAAAGGAAAGGGGTAGCAAAAATAGAGTTGACTAAAGTTGACCCAGACTGAAAGATGACATGATGATGTTGTGTGTTTTGTGTGGTGTGTGTTGTGTGTAATGTTTGCTGTGTGTGGTCCGTTGGGTGTTGTGTGTGTTGCCGCCATGGTGAGTTACTAACATAAGCCTGACCTTGTTTGTCGGCAACTCTGACTTTGAACTGATCTCCACTGACAGTTGGGTTGTGCTGGAGACTATAAAGATGAAAACCTGACTAAAAGAACAACCGCTTCCTCTATTGGGCATTTTCTCATCATCAGTCCCAGCCTCAGACCAAACCCCAGCCTAAACCCCAGCTCCAGCCCAGCCTCTACCCCTGCCCCAAACCCAACCCCAGCCCCAGCCCCAACCCCAGCAGCATCCCCAACATCAACCCCCAAAACTGCAAACTTCAGCCTGAGTGACCCTCAAATCAATCTGTCCTCCTCTATCCAACCCAGACTGAGTTAGAAGTGTAGAAACACACCTACTGTACCCGCACACATACTCTCACACACACATTTCTCCAGCCCTCCAGCGCTTCCCACGATTTCGCTTCCAGCCTCTCAGCCAGTTCCATTCCCTCAGCCAAACTAGCCCCATTAATGCAAACGCTACGCAGCGTGTCCCAATAGGCTGTCTGGTCGCTCCTGACACAGTCGTCTCAGACAGACAACCAACACAAAGATACACAGAGTTTGTGCTGTCTCTGATGCCCATGGAGAAGACAAAAAACCAACCACTTGCCGTCTCCCTTAGGATTTAAGAGTGGCAGAGAGGAAGGAATATTTTGAAAATTGCTGGCTTTAATATTCCAAGGAGTTCATTTATGTATTCGGGGGACCGCACAGTTCAGTGCGATGCTCCCCCAACTTTTAACTGCTGAATCTACACTTGTATGACGTGACCAGACTGCCAGACTCTCTGCTGTCGCTGTGAATCTTAATGATCCACGCTGCTGGTCAGCCTTTACTGCAGCCCCGCATCTATAAAAGGGCCCTCTCCAGGGATTAGACCCATCCCATTCTGATACCCCAACCATAGGTAATAGCCTTCCTCAGGGATTAGACCTAGCCCGTACTGAAAGCCTCTCATTCACAGTACATTCCACTCTCTGGGTTTACACCAAGCCTGGCCGGAGAGCATGTCCTGCATGTGTAACATACCTGTCCAGGGTTTGGGCCGGATGTTTAACTCTCCTCCCTGACAGGAGACAACTCAATAAACACGGAGACCTGACTCTTCCTCTCTGACTTCCCTCACATTCCAGGTGAATCTTTGGGTATGTTTGGTTCATTTACACTCCCCTCCCCCCTGTTATAGCCCCTCTGCAATGTTGACAGGGGTGCTGGATGGTATGGATGGTTCATGGAGGTTACAGGGCTGTGTGTTGGCGTCTGGGAGTCCTGTGATGCTGGCCCTGGGACTGTGACCTTGCTGTGGCAGTAACATGGAAACTGATTGATTGGAAACTAAGTAAAGAGGACTGCAGAGCTGAACCGACTCCTGTTCTCTGCAGGAGAGAGAGACATACACACACTTAAAAACACACACACACATGCACTGGCACATGGACATACACGCACACACAGACACACAGATTACTCAAGGCACATGTGTGCAAACTCACACACACACGCATGGTCACACAGACACACACACACACACACACTCAAACAGATTAAGGCATGCACGTGCAAACAGCAAAGCCACGCAGGCACATACACGTGAGCCCCTAGACATCACACACTCAAAGACACACACACACACACACACATGCAAAGGTTGGCAGACCCTCAGATACACTCCACAGACAGTCTGTCTGATGGTGCTAAGCTTGTCTGGGGGATGTTTGATGTATGTGACATGGAGTGTGAAGGTAATATCAGCATTGATCTCCAGACACACTGAAACAACTGCAAGCTCGCCACGGGTCCAGCCCCCTGATTGGTCCGCCATCTTCAGCAGAGCCACACGACTCGTGAAGTGACCGAAAGTGACAGGTGACAAAGGCGAAGAAGCCTTCTGTCGCTAACTGTTATTACAGTGTGTTTAAAGTGTGTGAGTGTGTTTGGCACAGACACCCTGCAGACTGTAACTTCTTTCCTCTCCTATTGAGATGTCATCATAAGTCATCAGAATCTCAATTTCATCATCAGACCATGGGTGTCTCACCCACACACATACACACACACATACACACACACTCTGACACTCACATATACACACACCCTGACATATGCACACACAAACACACACAACCCAGCCATTCTGATTGCCCGTTGGCGACTTGGTAATGCAGTAGAGGCCATTATTCTGGGCCTTCACTGCGAGTGAACAGAAATGGAGTTACTGTTGTTCTATATCAGCTACATATTCATGTGTTTGGGCTCTGGAGGATTCCAGAAAGGAACACATTTAAATATTTATCAGATTGTATCAGGGTCATCTGCTTTCCACATACATTTGTCCTGTGGAATGTATCATTGTGTGAGCGAATTCATGATTGTGTCCGCACATATGACAAAGCACTTCTCCGCTGGGCTGAGACAACTGCATTACTCCCAGTGGAAGTACAGAACAGAAGAAGAAGTGAAGAGAGGAAGGGGAAAGGGAGTGTTTGGGTGTTGTTCCAGGAGAGGCAGCGTTGCGCAGGCTTCATAAAGTTCACATGAGTTCACTTAAAACCTTAAGAGGCAGCAGGACTGAACTGGTGAGATCAAACACAGGGCTTACCGTAAGGCAGACAGCAAGCTAGGGGGTTACACCCCCACCCTCCATCCATCTTTACTCTCTCAACCCTACCCCTACCCCCCTCTCATACTGACAGAAACCCCCCCCCCCCACACACACACACACACACACACAAACACAAACACACACATTCTTCTTCAGCTCCACCCTGCTCCAGCCTCTCCACCTCCACAGTGCTCTGGTGGTTTTCTCTGCCAGAAAGTAATCAAGCTCTGACACATTTAACACCTTGACTAAGCTCAGCTAGCATGATTATTTCATTGAGAGGGAGAGGGAGAGAGAAACGGAGAGAGAGAGAGAGAGAGAGAGGAGCGCATTTAGTCGACAGCGAGAGAGAAAGAGGAGAGAGAGAAAACGGGGGAAGGAGGAGAGAGAGAAATCTTCATTCTGCTTCAACACCCGCAGGTTAGTCAGTCAAAAATAGCAGCAGGCATAGCATGCAGACACTCCAGACCGAGTGTGAATGGCGGTTTGTTACATCACAGCTCTGCTTGTTTCACTCACACGGGGGTTAGGTAATCAGTTTTTCAAGGGCAGGCACAGGAAGGAGTATTTAGGCACATCGGTGAGACAAAGTGTGTTTTACTTAACGCATTAATTTCTATTTTGATGCAACGTTATCTTTCACAACAGGAAACATACACTCCTGAGAGAAGGGAGGAGAGAAAGAAGAAAGGGTGTTGCTAAAACTAGAAAGTACTAATTGACTGTTAAAATGTAACTCGTCAGTCCTTTTCTCTGTACATACAAACCCCCCTCCCCAAAACTCACACGCATACACATACACGCACACAGACACAGACCTCCAATGATTGAGTAAAACAAAGCATGGCCTTCAGTTTTAGTCATCTTCGGGTTTTCTTCACAACCTGGAGGGGTGTGTCCATCCTACAGCTGGGCTGTTGTCCAGATAAAGAACATCAATATTTCATGAACCCAAAGTCAGCCCTGCACTGGACAGATTTCTTGCTGAAAAACTTGTTCAATAATGGATTGTGTTCAGTCGTTGTTTTCGATCTCTGGCAGGCTGTGCTGTGGTGTGCAGCGCTTGCCCTCATTGTTGTGATGTCCTGTTTTGTATTCTTTTTTAAACAGTTTTCCCCTGCTGGGCCAGGATTTTGTTGTACTGTGTTTTAATGTGTGGTGATGTTTCATTGTGCTGTGCTGTGTTGTGTTGTTGCTTTGCTGCTGTGGGTTCTGAGGGGTCTAAAATCATTAAACACACTCTTCATTAAATGCTTCATTAACACCATCCTTAGTGAAGCACAGCTGTGTCCCTGTACCCAGTCCAGTTGGGGGAGCATAGGGGAGAGAGAGAGAGAGAGAGAGAGAGAGAGAGAGAGAGAGAGAGAGAGAGAGAGAGAGAGAGAGAGAGAGAGAGAGAGAGAGAAAGACAGAGAAAAAGAGAGAAAAGAGAAAAAGAGAGAGAGAGAAAGAGAGAGAGAGAAAGAGAGAGAGAAAGAGAGAGAGAGAAACAGACATACAGACATACAGTGAGTAAGAAATAAAGAGATTTATGGATCAGAAAGAGGGTGAGAGGAGAGAAGGCAATAGGGAGAGACAGACAGATATAAATATATAGGGATCAGGGAGAGAAAGAGAGAGAAAGAGAGAGAGTGAACGATAAAGCAAGAGGGAGTGAGAGAATGATGGTCCACAGACGACCACATCCATCAGTGCAGGGTCATATTTCAAGGTTTCGGTTGGTTTCCAATGTTTTGACAGCAGCTTATCCCAGGCAGGACTCCTGTCCTGAGTGGAGCAGAGGGCCTGAGGTCCCTGGAGAGGCCCCTTAGAGGGGCAACGCCCCTGGTAACCATGCCTCAATAAAACATCTGAGGTATCAGAGAGGGCTTCAATAATGCAAGTCAGGATGAGAGTCAGGTACTCTTTCTAGCGGGGCCCTGTATTTACACTGCAGTAGCTTCCCTGCACACAAACACACACACACCCTCCTGGTCGGCCTCCTCCCTCCCTCTTCCCTCCCTCGCTCTGGCCCTCCCTCACCCCACATCCCCCTCCCTCCTTCCCCACACCAAACCTCCTCCTTCCTCCCTGTCAGCCTCTCCCCTCTCCCTTCTTCCTTCCCCCTTTATCCCACACCTGCTTCCTCCCTTATTTCCCCTCCCACCCATGACAAACCAACACACCTCTATCTGAGGACAAGCAACATAAATCATTAACCTGGGAGGGAGAGAGAGGGCGACAGAGAGAGAGACAGAGAGAGAGAGAGAGAGAGAGATACAGAGAGAGAGGAGAGAGAGAATGGAAGAACACTAGAGAAAGGGAGACACACACAGGAACAGGCCCGGTAGTGTTTGTCAGCAGAGAGAAAGTTCTGGAATTAATTCTTCTCCAGGGCTTCCAGTCTTCCGCAACAATCCTCAGGGTGTCCTCTTCCCTCCTTCCCTCCTTCCTCCCAACTCTCTACCTTTCACAGCAGGGAAGGATTCACCGAGAACACAAACTCACCCAGACATGCACTGCCTGATCGGTAAACAAGGGGAAATAAAAACAGAAACTGTGGTCTCCATTACAGAAGTGATGAAGGTCATCCTCTTGACCTGAGGTAGAAAAAGACAAATGAATCCCAGATGAAAGAGCAACGAGAGACATAAATAACGTATTTATTTGTGGATTGTATACACATCTCTATATGCACTTGAGAATTATATATTGTACATATCTCTTCATGATATATTCCTTTAGCAAGATGCTTCTATCCAAACCGACACCGAAGGGGAGATTTAAATATAGAATATCTGGATCTGAAGTCAAATCATCCACCACTGACTGTAACTCCATCTATATACACGTTTGGAATACAAACACAATTGCTTACTTATTTGTGTCATAAACAGTACTCCATACACACTTGCAGATTACATGAATGAACGCTTAGAGGGATTGGAGGGTCGTTGACAGCTAAGGTAATAGCTGTCAACGACGTAGGTAATAGTAGCTGCAACTTGCCTTCTGATTTGCTGGTTGGAACGGAGCACATCTTGTCTCCAGTCCTGTCTTTAGACTTAAGAGTACCGGGGATCTTGGGTAAAATACTGAGGATTCTGGGTAAATGTCAGGAGGGTATGGGGTTTGGTTGAGAGTTTCTGGAGTCTTGGCTCTGCAGAGAAGAGAGCTCTCAGGTTGTTGTCACGGTGTGAAAAGCTTTTTGTTGTTATTGAGAACTCAAACAGAGACTTTGTGTGCTGGAGCAGCTGAGATGTGCCCTCTGAGTGGCTGGTTTGGGTATGTTTGTTTTGCAATAAAAGCTGCAACAGTGGCTCAGGGTACTCAGCGTATCTGGGGCTCTTTTCAGTCGTTTTTTTCCAGGCCCTTATGTGCCACCGAGGGCTGAAACCGAACCTAACCACTCACTGCAAGCGAGGATTATAGCAATCAGGTTCCGAAAAAGTGAAATATTTTGTTTCCTTTTTATTGCCTCCTGCGGGTAACCTAAAGTGCAGGGTGCATAAGTGTCTGTGTGGATGTGCGTGTGAGTGGGAATGAATGTATTTGCGTGTACAGGGGAGTGTGTGTGCATATGTGTATGTGCCTGTGTGAGTCTGTGCCTGTGTGTGTGTGGCAGGCCTGGGCTCAGGGCGGAGCAGTGTCAGAGGGGAGGAGAGCAGCAGTGACAGCTGAGCCTGGGAGCTCGCGGGCTGATGAATGTGTGGCCTTGCTTTCTGGCACTCTGTGACTTTGGCTGAGGGTGGAGACTTGACGCGCCTGAGGACACACGCCTGCCCGTCCTCCCTCCCCTCTGCTCTCCTCTGCTCATCTCTCCCACTCATCTTCACCCTCCTCTCCCCACCTCTACTCACCTCTCTTCTCCTCTCGTCATCCACCTCCCGACTTTTCCCTCCTCCTCCACCTCCTCCTTCCTCTTCCTCCTGTTATTCCTCCTCCACCTCCTTCCTCCTCCTCTGTGATATGTTAGTCTCCTAGTTAGATTATCTGGTTAGTCTCTCCATTCTCCAACCAGCCAGCCCACATATGTTCTCCTTGGTCCAGAAACCCTCTGAGACCATGTGGTGTTTAACCACAGATTTACACCCAAAGGCCTCTGATGGAGACCATCTACCACGTGTGGATTTACTAGGGAGAGTGTTTGAAGGCAGCTTCAAATGCCTACCCTCTTCCTGCCTCTTCTGGATAACCCGGCATCGTGTTTGAGGATGACAAGCAATCATTCCTTTGCGGCACAGACTAGACAAACAACACAACGTCCGGGGATAAGAGGCTGCTATAGAGTTGTTATTGCAACTTATGACAAACATCACACATTGTCTCAATGAAAGGGCCGTGTGTTTTTGATGATGGGATAGACCTTGTGTTTCAGGTGAGTTTGAAGCGGGATTTGAACCCAACACCTTTGTGGTAGAAAACTCATATATCCTGATATGTAAATCGTTGACATATAGCGAGGTTGCAGGTTTCGAGGTGCCCTCTCTCCTGTACTCCAAGTAAGGATTCTGGGAGAGGCAGGAGGTGGTCCTAGCAGGACGATCCCCTCTTAGCTTCCCTAATTTCCCGCGAGAATAGGCCAAACCCAAGCAAACAGTGGAGACTTCATTAAAGTCGGTGTCCCTGCTGGTTGTGGTACCGTAATATACAGCTCCACCTGAGTCCATAAGATGGAGCTTCCTGCTTGGTGTCTTTACTTGTGTGTGTGTGTGTGTGTGTGTGTGTGTGTGTGTGTGCGTGCGTGAGTGAGTGTGTGCATGCGTGTATGTGTAATGCGAAATGATGGTGCTGAGTCTTCCTGAGGTTCACACATGCACGCACAGACACACGTACCCACGCACACACAGACAGATGGAGAAGAAGCTCATGTGAGTTAGAGAAGGTGATTATGTGCCTCATCAGCCGCAGAGTATTCATGACATGCAGGGAGGATAGGGAAGGGAGAGAGGGATGATTGTGGGGATGGAGGAGGGAGGGAGGGAGGGAGGGAGGGAGGGAGGGAGGGAGGGAGGGAGGGAGGGAGGGAGGGAGGGAGGGAGGGAGGGAGGGAGGGAGGGAGGGAGGGAGGGAGGGAGGGAGGGAGGGAGGGAGAGAGAGAGAGAGAGAGAGAGAGAGAGAGAGAGAGAGAGAGAGAGAGAGAGAGAGAGAGAGAGAGAGAGAGAGAGAGAGAGACGAAAAGACAGACACGAGAGAGGGAGAGGGAGAGGGAGAGGGAGAGTAGTGGGGATGAAGGAGAGGGAGAAAGAGGGTGAAGGAGACAAGCTGATAGTAAATACTGTGGAGATGGAAGATGGGGAAGGAGAGAGGGATGGTTGTGAAGATTGGAGGTAGAAAGGGAGGATACTGGGGATTGAGGAGAGGGTTTGGAGAAGTGGAAGAAGGGAGGAAAGATTGTGAGGATAGGAGAGAGTGAGGGAGAGACTCAGATATGTGAAGAGATGATTGTGGGAGTACAAGACAGAGGGGTGGAGAGTTGGAGGTAAGCCGCGGAGAAGAAGAGAGAAAGTCTTGGTGCCATTGTGCCAGCCTATATACCGAGGCTCTGGAAGCTCGTGTCACTGAGAGAACGGGTGGCAGGCTCCCAGCTGACAGCGCCCAGCACACCTCCTCGTAGAGTCACACACCAGCACCGCGCATGCTAATTCTCATCCTCCAGAGACGGTTTGTCAAACAGGCCGAATAAGAACCATCTATTCACATGTACAACAGTTTTATTGGGTATCGGTATGCAAACTGACTTGCATATTTATCTGATAAGGATTAGGAGGAAGTCGATTGTTTTTGTAGGCTTTCCTTATTATGATTTTCCTCCAAAAACCTTAATAACTCCTTCACACACTTGTAACTTTTTTTTGTCAATGTGGCACACTGAAACTATAGACCATTTATAACCTTTCCAGAGCCCCTGGGCAATTTTGCCCCTTGGTGGCGCTATAGGCACCATCCCACATTTTCTCTCCGCCCCACAAATCCAAAATGCTAGAAAATGGACATACATGCCTCATTTCTCATGGTGAACAATGAAATCCTTGGACCCATAACATCAGTCTTATGCATTTTCCTGTTTAATGAAAATGTGGAAAACCCTACAAAACTCTTCTCCTCCTGAACTGTAGATCCAATTGACATGAATCCGGGTGCTACGTGTGTAGGTGTCTATGTATCTAGGATACTGGTGCTCTCTCTAACTGGTGCGATGAATCTCCCCCCAGCTCCCTCTACCCCCCTGACCAGGCATCTCTCACAAACACCCTCCACCCCTCCACCTCCCTCCACCCCTCCACCTCCCTCCACCCCTCCACCTCCCTCTTATTCCCTCTACCCAATAACTGGGCACCTTTCCCCATCACGCCTACCTACAGGTCTAGCTGTGGAGCCAACTGTCTCACTTTCATTGTCCATTGCTTTTAACTCTTTTTAATGTGTCTTTATTCATCTGTGTGTAGCTCTATGTGGAACTGAATGAGCTCACCTATAAAAGGGGCCTCACGTTTCCCCGGTCCTCTCAGTCTCCCAAGTCCTTCAGCTGAATTGTTTTGAGGGTCGATCTCAGTACGCCGGGCTCTGCATGTTAATTCTTGTTCTCAGAAAGTCATTACAGTCAACCTACGGTCCAGTAATTAAGACCCACCGTGTAATCTGTAGCGTGACTGGGACCCACACACACACACGCGCAGTCTTGCACACACATACACACACAGTCTCACGCACACACACACACACACACACACATGCACACAAACACACACATATACAGCCACAAATGCATGCACACACACACACACACCTGCATGCGCAAACGTACACACAAACACACACACAAACACACACACACACACTCCCTTGAGCAGCTGCACAATGTTTCCATTGGTAATGTGTTTATTGCCACGGAGACAGACAGGGATGTGTGGGAGGCCATAGAGGTCAGCTGTAATTATCATTCTTGGAGAGAAATTGGAATTGATTAGTGGTGAAATTACAATCAAATGCACAGGGCACCTGAGCATGTCCTCTTCTTCTGCTCCCTGGACACTGCAGAGGGCAGGTACACTTGACAGACAGCAGTGAGTAAGTGCTGCATATTTGATTGTATTGAGTACAAAATCATTGTTCAGCATCATGAAACGATCCATATACATCCACGACTTGATCAACCTGTTAACTGATTAATTGACAGATTAAATCATTAATCAATAACATCACCAAACAAAGGTATGCTTGCGATAGAAAACAGCATGATGGCAATAAATGAGTTCCTCAACTTGGCAAGTTAATCCAGACCGTTTGTTGACTCTGACGTCCAAGACACTGTTTAAACTACGCACTTCTGATCTCTGATCTTCCGCTGTGCATATACATTTGTAAAGTGTCTGCTAAATGAACCAAACTGTCAAATGTCATTAAATGACTTTGAGCCTCATGGAGTGTCACCTGTGTGGGTTCCAGTCTGTGACCGGTGGATGAAGTAGAACGTTCTGGGGAGATGACGCAGTGACGAGGAGGGGACACCTTCAGCAGCATGACAGGAACAGATGCCAGGCTCCCTCTCCTGTTGACTCAGTGCTAAATGTGCAGCGTCATGCCAGCCGGACGGGCAGCGGGGCCGAGTCAGGGAGCGAGACGGGCTTCTGGAACGAGGGTTGTGGAGAGGCAGTGTTGACAGTTAACTTTGTTGCTGAGTACCACACGTTATCACAAAGCAGACATCTTGTTAGGTTAGCGGGCCAAGATCACTCCTCTTCATCTTAAAGTGTGTGAGGAACTTGTCACCGACTATGGTCAGCGCCATCTATCTTTGTCACTGTCCGTCTCTGAAGGAGGGGATCTCTCACTGGGTTTGCTCCTTCCAAGGATTCCTCCATTTCCTTCTCTCAGTTTCCCCGGGAGGATTTCTTTGTCTTCTTTGAGGGCTTAGGTTGGTGTAGGTGCAGGTCTGTGGGCATATGTGAAGCTCTCTGTGACATTCCTTGTAAATATATACAAATATAGAAATCAAATGTTATTTGATATAATTTGACAAACAATGATATGCTTTTGGTGAGCTTGCAGGTTAGCATAGACTGCTGATTCCAATCACAATACAGTCATTTATCACACTCAGCCTGCTATTTCCGTTGAACCATAGAATACATTTCAAAGGGAGTTCAGCCTCAAGTTTTCTTTCTATTGGCAGAGACAGCGAGACTCTCTGGTGTGGCCGGCTCCTCCAGAGTTGAGAAACTGGCTAACATTCCTGCAGGCTTCCCTCTGGCTATGCAGAGACTGACAATCTCTCTCTCTCTTCCTCATCTTTGTCCTCCTCCTTTTTTCCTTCCTCCCTCCCATACTCCCCCTTTTCTCCCCTTCTTTCTCCCACTCCCTCCGCTCTGTCCTCCACTCTCCCCTCCTTTTTCTCTTCTCTCCTCCACTGCCTTGTTTGTTGCCTGCCGAGGAGCACATTCTAATGTTGGTCACGTGTCGGCCTCTCTCGTACTTCTTGATTGGTGGAGACATCCTGCTTTGATGTAGGAGGTGAAAGCAGCATGAACTGCAGGCTTGGCCTTCACACTAACAGCCGGGCTAATTTCCTCGTCCTGCCTGCATCTGCCTAACTCTGCCCACTCCGTCAAAAGTCGTTTACTCACTTTCCCCTGCCCTGCCTGGGAGGGATGGAGGGAGGGAGGGAGGGAGGGAGGGAGGGAGGGAGGGAGGGAGGGAGGGAGGGAGGGGGGGAGGGAGGGAGGGAGGGAGGGAGGGAGGGAGGGAGGGAGGGAGGGAGGGAGGGAGGGAGGGAGGGAGGGAGGGAGGGAGGGAGGGAGGGAGGGGGGGGGAGGGAGGGAGGGAGGGAGGGAGATAGAGAGAGGGAGGGAGAGAGAGGGATGGAGATAGAGAGAGGGAGAGAGAGGGATGGAGATAGAGGGATGGAGATAGACAGAGGGAGAGAGAGGGGGGGTGATAGAGGGGAACATCGAGGTGAGAAAAGGAGAGGCGGATAGTGAGAAGAGGAAGGGTTGGAAAGATAGATTCCAGTTGAGAGAGAGAGAAAGGGGGAAATACAGGCAACAAAAAAGAGCGCAAAAAAAATGATAAGGAGAGAGGGAGAGAAACAGAGAGTTTTGCAGGGGCCGTCTCCACAGCTTACTCTAATGGGGTTGATCGCCCAGCGCCAGCCTCCACACTCCAATCAGTATTCATTGGATGAGGACCCCCATCACTGCGACCATCGCGCAGAGCAGATGGGGTCACCAGGTCCCCGTGTTTTAACGGCTTGGTGACGGAGCGTAGATTGGGGACGGAGCGTGTGCCGGCCTGCGGTGATTGTTTGGAATCGCCGGGGACATTTTCAACAGTGCTTTGATACCGTCTGAGGATGACCCTTGCTTATTCACCGACTGCGGGCGACTGCCGCCGTCACCATGAACGGCTCATGCCCAGCTGAGATGAACCCCTCACTTGTCCTGGCCATGCCTCAGTTAGCAGTGCAGCAAGTGGGAAACGGTAACCTGGAGGTGACCTCTTATGGAAGGTTACGACAGGTTAAAGCAAACTGGTGGTTAACGGATCATGGAGAACGCTCACCAGCGGTCGGGACGCCGATGTGTCTGACTAGAGCCCCCATCACATGTCTGCTCAGGTCTCTAACCCCTGACGCCCCCCCCCCCCCCCCCCAGCACACACACACCTCCTGTCGCCTCATTACCTGTTAGACCTATTACATCCCCTGGATGGAGGGGAGAAGTGGAGGAGGAGAGAAAGAGAAAGAGAGAGAGAGAGAGAGAGAGAGAGAGAGAGAGAGAGAGAGAGAGAGAGAGAGAGAGAGGGCCGGGAGCATCATGGGCTAAATGAGAGAGAATCTTCCTACAGGAGCGCGTATAATCCCCGGACCTCTGTCCTATATCTGACACTCCATTAAACTCTGATGCAGCAACACCGTCCCTGCGCCCAGCCCAAGCCCTCTGTCCAGGGTCGACGTGATCCAGCCAGCCAGCACTAAGTACTGTCCTGATTGCCAGGTAGGGAACTTTAATAGATTTTCTTAGAGAACGAGGCATGATCCTCTCCCTCACAGGTCCTCAAATGATCATTGCTATCATCACAAGTGGAGAGCTGGGTTATTAGGCCAGACTTGTCTGTTAGGCTGGTCTTAATGACCTTTTTCTGGCAGATCTGTCCTTTTGTTCTAGACTTGTTCTGTTACTCACGGCCCTCTCTGTTATTCAAAAGCTTCTGCTTTTCTTTCTTTGCAGGATTTGTAAGGATCAAAAAGAATAAAATGTTACATAAATGAATTGACAAGCTGTGTCAAGCCTGTCTGGTCATTCTACCCTTCTGTCAGATGAGTCTTTTATGACCTGTTCTGTTAGTCTGGTTCCTTTAGTCTGGTTCTGTCAGACACATTCTGTCAGTCTCGTTCTGTAAACCCACCAGATGATGTCAGATGCAGATGACAATCAAAAGATTTTGTCTTTCTGTCGTGAGTGTGACCTGTGTGAGTCACCCCGCAACCAGCGATGAATTATGCAGGCGACGTTGCCAAACATCCTTCTCAGCTTTCCCCGGATTGTTCTCGAAATGCTTTTGCTTGTGAAACGGAATCGACAGCATTGCGTCAGAATCTCTCTTAAACGATCAGCGCACGACGAGCGGAAGAAAGCCCTGTTGACAAGATGACATCATGTGACCCTCTGATGTGGAACCGAGGCAGAGGAAGTCACATGGGGTGGTTCCTGCTCATGAATTATTCACAGGCGTTGTTCTACCACTCTAACCCTGGGGGAGCTGGGGGAATACTCAACTGCCAATCACAATACTGCTCCAGGTGATGTAAAGTACCAGCTGTAAAGTATGTTTATGAGCACTTAGACTGCTCCCTGTCTGCCGTCCTCTGAAACAGCCGTGGCACACACACTCGCACACACACTCGCACACACACTCGCACATACATACTCGTACACAATCAAAGGCTCACACACACATACATACACACACTTACACAAACAATCATAAGTACACATGCATCTCCATAAATCCCTATTCCAGATGAGGAGAGAGGGCAGGCCCAGTCTCACCAGACAGGTACAGACACTGCCTGGGGCAATGTTACCTGTAGCAACTCATGAGGACCAGTGGAACAATTTGTACAGCTACAAACTAAAAGAAAAACATCCTGACAGTTTCACTGCACCGCCCTGACCTCTACTGTACATGCTGATGTTATCCTTCTGGATTCCCTGTCAGTAAAGGATAAAGTTTGAGTTTATTGTCATGTGCACATTAACAGTTATTGGCTTGATTGCCCGTGTTTCCCCAACTGTGGAGATAAAGACGGATGATTTAGAAATCCCAGTGAACGATCTTTCAATGATTTGTCATTCTTATTTCCCTGTTACAACATCGCTATATTGTTGAAGCTTTTGCTTGGACAGGAATTTTTTATCTACAATACAAGTGATAATCGTTCTCAACATTTTTATAGATACAAGGAAAATACTATATTATATCAAGTTGTGGTTTTCAATGTTTTTCTGTTCGTTTTCTGACAGGTGACACCGTCTTGTTTCAGGTGTTTCCGAATAATGTCCTTGTTACCCTTAATACAGGACTCTGTCCCCTGGCTAATCAAATAGGGCTTCACTGAACAATGTGACTGGGTTTGTTCAGTCACCGTTGGGTGTTTTCTGCTGAGGCAGCAGTTGAATGTTGGGCTTAAGGAGACTTCCAGTTGTACAGGCGTATAATGAGACGATCTGAAGTCTCTGCAGGTATCCCGAACTTGATTAGCATTTTGTGAAGCAAGGCATTCTTAAACCCGTCCCCGAGAGACTGTTCGGTATTTATGGGGCAAACCTCATCTAACCAAGTCAAGTTTTTATTTAGGCTATTTATTTATTTTTTACGATTCTTGATGAGCAAGCGCACCGTTATCTTCGGGGGGTGCATCCGTCATCCAATTCCCCTCCCAGCCCTGACAGACCAGTGTGTCAATCACCTTGGTTCTTATTCAGAGTTATTGATCCCCGGCCTGACCCATAGACCCTGAGGGGATTCATGGACGAATATATGGGCCCTGGGGGGGTCACGAGTAACCAAGCAAATCTGATGTCGTAGATCAATGGACAACGTCGGATTTCAATGTTTAGATTTTTTCTGATCGTAAGTGGTTTTCTCGGTTACGGTTGTAGGTCTAAGGTACATAATGTAAATCAGCGATCCTGAAAAAAAGCCCTCACTGAATGTTAACTTCCAAACTTGATTTGCGTAAGCCTACTCGCGTGATTTATCTCAGCAAGAACAATTATGAATGCTTGACTGTGTTTTTGCTTCCGGTGTCTAGAATGCTTCTCATTTAAATGTCACGTAAAGTTTTTCCTTGACAAACATCCCAGTGTGACGGTGGTTTATTTATAGATTCCAAAGTTAAAGAGTTCGATAGGGTATGTTTTTTGTGTCTCCCATCTATCTCCAGAACATAAGTCCCAGCGCCAATGAAAAATATTGTTTATGACTTGTGATAAATGAACAGAGCATCTGGTTGGGCCATCTGCTAGTGAATTTAGGAAGCATAAAAACAAAATGTTACAACTATGTGAAAGGTACTCCAAACTCATACTTTTCAATTGGTTTCTCTGGGTGTGACTGTAATGTGGTTTCACAGCAAGCAGGGTCAATTTCAAAGGATCCATTTTTCATGAAAGCGTTCGAAGATAATTGAGGTGTATTTGATTTGTTTGAAAGATGCCACTTCAAGTGTTGGGTAACGTTACTTTTTAAAGTAACTAATTACAGTTACTAGTTACATTCCTTGTAAAGTAGCTAGTTACGTTACTTAGGTACCTGCTGTAGAGAGTAAGGCGTTAAGTTACTTTTGCGTTACATAAAAAAAAAGTATTTTATTTCTAAGACAATTCACCTTGGTCACTCTTATGCCCAGAAGGCACATTTAATGGGTTGACCTCAGCAATAGCACATATTGTACTGAATATTCTGTGTCACTCGCATATAACATGATCAATCCTCACTATACAGCAGGACGGATCAAGGTAATAATCCACTATAATGAAAAGCAATATTTGCATGACGTTCTTCAATCAAGAAACTCTTTAATCAATAAATAATGTTGTAAAATGTCAGGCAGGAGTCTAGTAGTTAGCTAGCTCTACAAGGGCTAGGTTTGAATCCAGGAGCAAAACGAAGCTAAGCTATAGCTAGGTATATGGTAGCAAAATGGTTGCACTTATGTACAGAACCAGACTATTTTACTTACTGTAATATAATCCTAAACCGAAACCATTGCACGATACAGCAACACATCAAACAAGCTTGAGTTCAATACATTATTTAATGTGACATTACGTAGGCCTGTACATGCAAGTCTTAAATAATTATTTAGCTGGTCGGCTCCATGACGCCGGGTAAATTGGGCTCATGAGACTGCTCACCAAAAGAACGAATGGGAGCCCACCTGTCTAGCAGATTAAGATGTTTTCGTACGTACCTAGCAAAAAATATCCTCAACTTTCCTAGAATTTTAGCTACATGCTGAGTGCTCTCAACCAAAAGACTCAATTAAGTAACGCGTTACTTGTTTAAACAAGGAACTAGTAACGGATTCATTCAATGAAATAAGTAAAGTGTAAGTTACTCATTACCTAACAAAAGTAGTCTGACTACTGTAACGTTACATTGTAACGCGTTACACCCATCACTGGCCACTTGTGAAACTGACCTATTTCAAGTAGCCTAGTCAGTGAGAGTCAAGTGTGTGTGAAGGCTATGCAATAAACACTTGACCCGAGTGTTTGGATGCGACCATGTTTACATGTTTACAAACCCAGGTTGTGACACTAGGTCTGATAACTGTCATCCTTCACTCAGATGTTGACAGTGGAAGCTTCTGATCACACTCTCAATTGGTAAACCATTGATTGCATTACAGCTTTCAACAGTCTGGTCATTTGTATCGAAATTGATTAAACCGTAATGGCCTCTTTACTCACTCTGAGTGTTTAATGTTTGTTCATTCCTTTATGACCGTACGCTCAGCGATACTTTATTAAATAATCCTGGCCAATTGGGCTTTCTGTTTGGCGTGGATAAACATTTTTTATTACAGCTATAACATTCCGAGCTTTGGTAACTGCTGAATCGATGGTTATTAGCATCATTCTGCCATAATATTTATAAAGAGAACAGATTTAACAGCATCCATAACTACAGGTTGTATTTCACAACACGAAACCTCGTGTGACCAGATTATTTTCTAAAACTAATCTGAGCTGGAATCAATCTGACAGACGTCAACAGCACAACTACCTCTAAACAAACTGATATGTTGTTAGCTTTGAGAAGACAGCTATGACTGAGAGGAGGTGCATTATGTGTGTGTGTGTGTAATTGTTGGGGTACTAACTGTATTTGATAGGGCTGACTGTCCATCATGCTGCTGGGACAGCTGATCCAGGACATGTGTGTTCGAGGGGTAACCTATATTCTGGAACATCACTTTCTACATCAAGCTGTCAGCCAGCAGGATAACACTGTACTCTGCAATCTCTCTCTCTCTCTCTCTCTCTCTCTCTCTCTCTCTCTCTCTCTCTCTCTCTCTCTCTCTCTCTCTCTCTCTCTTGCACAAACAGTCACACACACACCACACACACACACACACAGAGCCGGATATGGGTGGCTCTGGTCCAGAGCTCGTCATTTGGTTCATGTGCCCCAGTCTGACTACACTACTGGAGCTAGTGCCTCCAGCACAATGTCTTCATCAGAGTGGAACATCTCCCCTCTGGCCCTGTTGACCCAATGGAACCCCCCCCCAACAACCCTACAATCCCCATCACCCGCCCCCCTCTCCCCCTCAGCCCTCCCCTCCAGGAAAGTGAGGGATGATTAATACCGGAGAGATCTGGGTCCGCCATGGGAGGGAATGAGGGAACAAGGGAGGAAGTGAGAAAGAGAGGAGGGAGGTCTGTAGGGAGCCATGGAGGAAGCCTGAGGAAGACCTGGGATGATGGAGGGAGAAACTCAGAGAAGCGAAGGTCTGAGGGGGGAGATACCGAGGAAGGAGAGAGGGATGGGAAAGATGGAGGTTGAGTCTGGAGGGCGTGTGAGTGGGCCCTCCCAGTTAAAGTGCTGATTAGAGATCTGTTCAAAACTCGTCCTAATTCTCTTCTTCTTAGAGTTACCTACCCTGGCTCTCCTCTCGCTCGTCTCTACGGCGACCCTCTGTTGCCTGGCAGCACCGTTCTCTTCAAAGGGTTGCCGCCGCACGCCAGGCGCCGGCTGATGATAAGAATGGCTCACACACACACAAAGTAGTCTCAACCAGACAGCTCACAGTATCTCTTCAGTGGATGACAGGTAGCTGACCTAATTAAGACAGACCCCTGCTACTTAGCTTTCATCACCAGCCTCCTTTCCCTCCTCCTCTGCATCCCTCCATCCCTCTCTGGCTGTCATTCCCACAAGGGTGCTCCACTCAGCTCAAACAATACAAGTTCAGGAGCGTCTCCCTCAGCTCCAGAACACCAGAGCACCCTTCTGAAGCAGTGTCTGCACCAGGGTGTCAATAAAGTTTAGTTGGAGCAGGAAGTAGATGACAGACGGTGTGGGGATTTGGCAGCTGACACCCACCCCACCCCCCCCCCCCACTGGGTGCCCCCCCCCCACACACACACAATCACATACACACACAATCACACACACACACACACACACCCTAGAGGACTCACTGCTGCACTCTCCTGCAGAGCTGATAGGAAACACGCTGGGTGTTGAAACACACACACACACAGTCGCAGACGCACACACACTGTCACACACACACATACATACACACAGTCTCAGACACACACACCCTGTCACACACACATGCATACACACAGTCGCAGACACACACACACATTGTCACACACACACACACGTTCAAAGTTGCAGTCACACGCACACAGTCATAGTCACAAAGACACACTCTCCCCTGGTGGGCTGGTAGACATTATACAGATCTGAAACACAGGCAACTGAATATTTGAATGTAGGCAGCTCCATCAGAGATGAATACTGCGCCTTCTACAGGCTCCTGTGACAATACATCATTTGTCCATTGTGACAATTACAGTCAATTCACTTCACTGTAAAACCAAAGGACGTTCACTGTCTCAGCGTTGTTGCAATTTAATTTATATTTACTTTCACTAGCCACTTTCCAACATTTACCAATCTGTGTGAGTACATTTGTGTGTGTGTGTGTGTGTGTGTTTATATGCATGTCTGTACGCATGCATCTCTGTGTGTACATGCTTGTCCATGTGGGTGCTTTATGTGTGTTTTCAAAGCCTCTGCATTGCTCAAGGCAACTGCTGTACATGTGTGGTAGGTCAAACATGCCCTCTGTCTGCCATGAGCCTCTGTTTTCCTGGAGCATCGTCGCTGTTGTTCATGAATGATGGCCGCAAACGTGACCTTTAACATTCCACAGACACAAGCATATTTCTGAGGCGATGTTGTGAATGTTGTGAAGTTTATCCCCGTTGACACGACATAGACCTCACCTCTATGCAGGTTTGGTACGGTTCATTCTTCTTCGCTTGAAGTTTCCATCCAAGACTGTCGTAAAAGGCTGGACTATGTCATTCAGTTCTTTCCAAGTTCTGCATCACAATACAAGCGGATGCTGTCCCTCCCTCTATATGTAGTCAACACCCCCCCTTCCCCCTCACACACACACACATGGACGCTCTCTCAAACACACTCACACATCTGACACTCAGAAAACACACATACACTTGCTCTCACATACACACACGCTTACTCACACACAAACACACTATCTAACACACACACGCACACATCGACCCACACACGATGTGCCGCAGTTAATTAAAACAGCCCCAGCTTAGCATATGCAGCCGCACTGCAGCTTGAAGTGGAAGCAAATGACCAAATACAAGCATGGTAGGCACCCTCACTGTTTAGTCATGGCTAGACTCATTACCACAGATGTCTGGTCTGGTAGAAGAGAACGCACAGTGAAGGCCAACAAAAGTAATTAGAACAAGCAAACAAATCTGCAGACTCCAACACATGTTCTCTGTGACAGCACATCAGGCAACGGCACCTACAAAACAAAGACACTTACAATAAATGCATATGCCAGGAAGCCGTCAACGTGGAAACCCTGGTAATGAGTCATGTTATTCTGACAGGAGAACAGGAAAGGATGGCTGGCTGGGACAGGAAGTTGTGAAGGATTCACGTATCATATCCTGCCAGTCATCAAGGGATGAACAGGCTGGCTGGCTGGCACAGGAAGTTGTGATGCCTTCCCGTGTCAAATCCTGTCAGTCACAAAACATGCTATGCTGGAGGATCATGGGAGAGCACTTTTAGTTATCTTTGCCCAGCAGACATGTATCATGTTATCCTTAGAGCAACTGTCTGGTGTCACAACAACTAAAAACATACAATTTGACCACATTGACTTGAACACATTACTTCAAATGTTAAAACCACCAAAGGCCTATCTCCTAAACCAGTCCTTAACATACATCTGTGCCCCCCTTTTCCAATCTCAATCCCTTGTCCAACCTCCACCAGCCATCCTCCAATCCACCCAACCCTCCTTCCTGGCCTGCTAAGACAGCAGACACGGGTCAGGGTGTGGGAGGATGGACTGTGGATGGACCCAGGGCACCAGGTCAGCCACTTGAGACAGCACAGGCAGTCAGACACATCCAATAGCAGCCAGTCCCCCTGCCGCCTCTCTCCAAGCAGAGAGACCTTGACTGGGGTGCTCTTGGAAGGTCTGTGTGAAGGTGAGAGCAGCATTTCATCTGGAGTGTGGATTGTGTCTGTGTGTGTGTGTGTGTGTGTGTGCGTTGTATGTGTGTGAGCCTTTTTCTGTTTATGTGTGTGTCTGTGTGTATCTGCAAGCAAACATGTGTGTGAAGGTGACATCTCACCCCGGCAACGTCCTGTGTGTTCCAAGGTGTTATTGAGTACTTCAGGGTGAGGTTGACCCCTGCAGAGGCTTGTTAGAGAGGCCGGCCACAGGGTTAACTAGCTCATGCTCTCAGTAAAACAGTCCGGACAACCCATGTTCCAGCTTCCCATCCTGGTCTATTGATTTGACCTGGGGTTCATGTGGCGTGCTAAACAGTGATGAATGGTTGTTGTCTGTCCTCGTGAGACTTAGGATTTTGTATGTATGTCACCTCTTTCCTATGCAAATCTCACCATTTGAAACTTCTTCTGTAAAATGGTCGGTTTGGAAAAAAAGTTTTTTAAGGATATTGAAAATGGACCACGGTCGTAAATGCAGTGTTCCACGCTGTACAGGGAATGCTGACACTTTGCAAACAAGAGTAAACATCCCAGGGGGCATGGCTGATATCTATATAAGTTTAGTAGTCCAGTCGGCTAGTAGTCTATGAGAAGATCCCTGTGAAGTTCGACACTCAATTATTCATTTGCTCGAACCATTTCACCAAAGACAGTTTCGAAAACCTTGGACAATATAAAGCATGATTTGCTAAGCCCCTGTTGCTGAAAAGAGGTGCTGTTCCGACTGTATGCTCATCACAACCACAAGCTGTAAGTAGCCTATGATGTTGTTGCTAAGAGTTATTAGCAATGCTAACGCATAGGTAGAATGTGTGATGCCATTCTATAGGTGCGACACAGACCCTCCAGGTCATTGACAGCCTCCCGTGTGAGAGCAACCCTGGCAGGATGACAGAGAGTTCTCATCCAATCTTACAGCCCATCCACAGAGATGTCACATTGTGAAGAACAATGGGTGTTCTGAACTAGTTCCACAGGCTGTATGTCCACAATGACCCTGGGTTCTGTGGAACACTAGAATGTTCGGATCCACATCCACAGCCAATCCACAGAGACGACAGATTCAGTACTGTGCAGAACACTAGGATGTTCTGATCCAGTGTCACATCCAATCTACAGAGACGACAGATTCAGAACTGCAGAACATTGGAATGTTCCGATCCATTTCATTTTCACAGTGACATAAGACCTTGTAGAACAATACAAAGTTCTGGTCCAGTCTGTCAGGTCCAGATGGGAGCAGAAAAATGACCTCCTCGTTATGTCAAACTTCCTTGATCTGGGCTTTTTGCCCCCTGTCAAAATGTAAGGATGAAAGGATTTAGCATCAATAGTAATCTGCAGTTATTCTGTGTGACTGTGTTAGCAGCAAGCTCATTGACAGTGAAGGCCATGTTATACAGGCTCCAGGCCTCTTACTGTAGGAATATAACAGAGAGAGAGAGAGAGAGAGAGAGAGAGAGAGAGAGAGAGATGAACAAAAACTGGAAAAAATAACTTATATTTCTGCTTTTAGCAGTACTCCAGTGAGTGCTGAGGCTTGACATTTGCTAGGCCATTCGATACAAACCAACAAAACACCAGCAAACTATCTGTTTACAGCTGAGACGAACATGACTCATTTTAATGTGTTCTAATGTGTGTTAAATGTCAGAGTTATAATGGCAAAATCTAATCTGTATAGATGCCAGAGGCAGCCTCTCACCGTCCCCCAGCCCCCATCCCAGCCCCAGCCCCAGCCCCAGCCCCAGCCCCAGCCCCAGCCCCAGCCCCAGCCCCAGCCCCAGCCCCAGCCCCAGCCCCAGCCCCAGCCCCAGCCCCAGCCCCAGCCCCAGCCCCAGCCCCAGCCCCAGCCTCAGCCCCAGCCCCAGCCCCAGCCCCAGCCCCAGCCCCAGTCCCAGTCCCAGCCCTAGCCCCAATGTAATACAGATTTCTTCTCCCAGATTCTCCACGCTAACATCAGAAGGTCTGGGGCACAGGGATGCGCCTGGCTGTGTTTAATATTATCCTCCAAGTGGATCTCATCAAACCAACATTGGGGTGATCAATATCGAATGCGTTAGCTGGAGTGCAATGCTGTAGTGTACCAACAAATCAGTCACAGTTATCGGCTGAGCTTTCATTTTCCTCTGTGGTGGCCATGTTTTGTATCTAATACTAATAGGATCACAAATAAACTGAGGCTGCCCTTGCCCAGTGTTGACACACTCTATAACACAACACACACTCTACCAGAGGTACGTACGTTCCCGTTACCACGAGCACACACACCCTTTACCACACACATAAGCTCACCCTCACACACACACAAACATACATCCTTTCATTCTCTGCATAAAAGGGATATTTCCTAGGAGACCAATCTGTCTCTGATTCAGCATCCGAGCTTATTTAGAAGAGAACACAGCCGTGTGATTCCTGCATCAAGTGCCTGTGAACATGGAGCTGAGGGAGGCCTTACAGAGCATGTCAGGCCAGGGACAATAGAGAGACCAAGGACAATAGAGAGACCAAGGACAGTAGAGAGACAAAGAACAGTAGAGAGACCAGGGGCAGTAGAGAGACCAGGGGCAGTAAAGAGACCAGGGGTAGTAGAGAGACCAGGGGCAGTAAAGAGACCAGGGGAAGTAGAGAGACCAGGGGCAGGTGAGAGACCAAGGTCAATAGAGAGACCAGGGGCAGTAGAGAGACCAGGGCAGTAGAGACCAGGGGCAGTAGATCAGAGAGAGAGCAGGGGCGGTAGAGAGAGCAGGGGCAGTAGAGAGACCAGGGCAGTAGAGACCAGGGGCAGTAGATCAGAGAGAGAGCAGGGGTGGTAGAGAGAGCAGGGGCAGTAGAGAGAGCAGGGGCAGTAGATCAGAGAGAGAGCAGGGGCGGTAGAGAGAGCAGGGGCAGTAGAGAGACCAGGGGCATTAGAGAGACCAGGGACAGTAGAGAGAGCAGGGGCAGTAGAGAGAGCAGGGGCAGTAGAGAGAGCAGGGACAGTAGAGAGAGCAGGGACAGTAGAGAGAGCAGGGGCAGTAGAGAGACCAGGGGCAGTAGAGAAGCAAGGTCACGTTAACCCTGTTTTTCTGCAGTCACTCCAAGTTGCTCAGGTGATTTTTCCATCATCTCCCTGGATATCGGAGTTCTCTTTCACTTAACCTCTCTCCCTCCCTTCCCTCACCCCTCCCTCACCCCTCCCTCACCCCAAAAACAACCAACCCGCCGTGTTTGGATGAGACCACACGGAGATGAACATCCAGCACGAGAACTACAGCCGCGCTGACCCTCTGGACTACATTTCGCCAATGAGACAGGACTTTATCGGCCTCTCTGATAAGACGGTTTGGCTGCAAGCCAGGACAGTGCTGGGGGCACAGTTTTCAGATGGTACAGAGTCTTGCCGGGAGAGAGGGGCCAGAGAGATGGGCACAGACACAGCTGTACACACACAAAGACACTGCAATGGCATTGTGTGTGTGTGTGTGTGGGGGGGGGGGCGGGGGGGTTTGCTTGTAAGATAGTGTTTGGGTGCAGGAGTTTGTGTGGGAGGGTTTGGTGTTTGTAGGCCTACTTGGGGGGAGGGGAAAGCGTGTCTGTGTGTGTCTGGGTAGGTGGGGGGGGGGGGCTGTTTGTTGGGGTGGGGGTTAATAGTGTAAGAAAGGGTGTTTGGGGGTGTGTGGGGGTAGTTAGTGTTTGATTGTGTGGGTGTCATTATTGGGAGGGGGGTGCGTGTGTGTGGGTGTTGTGTGCTTGTGTGTGCATGAGAGAGAGCGGGATAGGGGGACAGGAAGATACTCTGAAGGACAGCGAACGTAGCGATTGGAGAGAGCAAAATAGACAAGTTAGAAGGGTGGAGATGGCGGGGTCACAGAGGTTGTGGCAAACCTCTTTGATGTCTGCAGTTAATTGGTTTTCTCCTCAGCCAGAGAGCGAGAGAGGAGGTCTTGTATCGAGAAGTGGAGAGTTTGTCTGAAGCGTTCTCATCCTGCAGTTTACTCCTCGTTACCTGACCTGTGCATCGGGGAAAAGTCCATTAACAAACCAGACTCATCTCCTTCAAACACTCCATAAGTAAATGTAAATACTGTGTCATCTGTTCACTTGATAGACTGTTACTCACTCAGGCAGTTATGTGGCATTTGTGGAAAAAAACAACTGGATATAAACTGGATAGAATGGGAATACTAGATAACTGATACGTTTGTTTGACACATTTTTACCACAATCTTTGGTATGACTTACAGTACATGCTGAGATCATTCTATTTAACACAAGTTTACCTTCACCAAAAATGCAAATGTCAAAGTCACTATAATAGTAAAGTTAGCCAGGGTGTTTTATTTTGATTGTGTTTTCCCTTTTCGCTATAAACAATGCAAACTAATGCGCCCGTACTTTGCGAGGGCAAATTCTAATGGGAGGTATAAAATATGGGACAGGGGCTGGGGGAAAACTCTGAAAGATACCCTTCTATGGAGGAAAACAAAAGTACATTTCTTCTTGATTTACTACTGTTGTTGCTCTAGGTGACACTAGTCTAATTGTATTGGTGTCGATTACCATAGCTAGGTTAAGTTGACCGCAGATGCCAAGGTGATTAAACCACTGCCTGTAGCTGCCTGGGTCGGTCTACCGCAGAACTCAAACTGCCATCATATGATCGGTCGCCAGGATTATGTTAACAAGGTTTTGCATCACACACATGCTCACCGAGTATGCTTCATCGCCAAGGTAACCCCCAGGCTGCTGTTGCTGCAGTCAGATCATCCATGTAGTCATGTCAAGATCACGTATGATCCAGCCGTGATCAGCGATCAACCGGGACAGCCCCCTCCTCCACAGCTACCTCCACCCCTCACCCCCAGGCTGGACTGATAGACATACACCCCATGCTGTCACTGCGGTGACGAGACACAGCCCAGGCTGGGGATGGAAACACGGCTCGAGTTACTGGAGGAGGGAGAGGAACATTTGTGTTGTGTCCTGAGTTGTGAGAGGGCTTTTCTGCAGCCATTTCTGGATGTGAAGCTTGTTTACCTTCATCAGTCTGCCATAGGACCACATTACAGAGGAGGGTAGACTACCTACAGATCTGGAATGTCCTATTACAAAAGACTGTGCATCTTTCACTCTGAAGGCCCCCCGTGGGTGGGTGAGTGTGTGTATGTGTTTGTGTGTGTTTGTGTGTGTGTGTGTGTGTGTGCGTGTGTGTGTTCAGATTGATTGTTTTTTGGTCTCCTCAGGGTCCCTGCATGCTAATTGTCCTGTCGGCACGGTAACAGGACCTGACCATTTCACCTAGTCATGGTTCAGTGCAGCATTTGCTGCCATAGCAACAGCTCAGTTGCAGAGCAAGAGAGACCCCTATCGGCCAGAAGATATAACAAACATGACTTTAAAAGAGTCTGGCTCAGTGAACACCTGAATACTTAATTAGGATTCCGCCAGTAGCATCTTGACAAACTTCTGTACTGTGTGTGTGTGTGCCATGTCCTTTTGTTTTGTAATGTTTATGTGTGTTGGTTAGCAACTAAATAAATGCTAATATGAAATGCATTCCAAGTTATTGGAAGACATCAGCAGTAATGAGAGAAAACTCGCACCATGCAAAGACTAATAACCACTCCTCTTGTGAGAAAAACTATACTACTGTATATGACATTAAATCTCCATGTCTCTGCATATGATGCCTTGGTTTACTGATTGTCCGGCATGCCTTGACAGTTGGTGGTACTAGTGATGTGAGGTTTCTCTCTGAGGCGTGTTGCTGGAGGCCTAAAGGCTCATTAGCAAGCCCGCTATTTGATTCTTCTGCTGGTCTCCCTCCCTGCAAAATGGTGCCTGTAATGGAATTTAAATGAGTTTTCCGGCTGAATTAATTTACCGGCTATGAATACACACTTGCGAAAGCAGGCTATGGCACAAGCAGGCGGAAGACACATTTGAGGAGATGGCATCATTGAGCATTGAGGGATGCTGTGTGTGTGTGTGTGTGTGTGTGTGTGTGGGGGGGGGGGGGGGGTGGCAGGGGGGTAAGTGAAAGTAATGAGACACAGGCACAAGGTAATACTCTCTCACTCTCTCTTATTATTTCAATGACAACAACTAATCTCCTAACATGTTTAAAGGACAGAAGCCTGAAAACAAATGTTTTACTTTAAAGTGGCTGTGTTATTCTGTGTGAACAAGTGGCCAAATTATATTCCCTATCCTTTTGCAATCCCTGAACCGCAATGATAGCATACTTGGTGTGTATTGATCTTTAACTTGTACCTCTGCTAAAGTTCATGAGGCAAAACTTTGAGACAGGAATATCCTCTCCTGGTACAAAGCAACAGATCTGTCCTTATAAAAGTGGGAGTAAAAATCAATGATGAGCAGTCAACACACTTTATGGCAGCAATTACCGCTGTGCAAACTACTTACTTTGAAGTTTCAATACAAACATCTCTGAGTAGCAAGGCCTTATTCTCATTCCTTCTGGATAGGCCTATTTATAGACGGTCAAGACAGCAATATTAACCAGTAAGTTAAGTAGGCCTATCCATGAGAGTCACCTAGTTCTTCAAATAATAACTGAGATCCTTGGCTCAGTTTTTTTGCCTGTCTTTTGCTATAGTAGCAGTAGTGACTTGCGTTGACTTTACATTGTACATTACATTTACATTAACCCTCCTGTTGTGTTTGTTTCTTGTTCACTACTTTTTCTTCCTCATCACTAGATTGTTCAACATCGGTTGTCTCTTCGTCTGGATCCTATTGTGTGTGTGTATGTATGTGTGTGCATATGTGTACTCAAACACACGTGCATATTGGGTCTGGGAGGTTAAGTGTGTCCATTTGTTGTTTGGGTGTGTGCCTGAACAAAATGTTATTTAAAAAATCTTCGTCTTACGCATTTTTTGAATGACCGCTCATTTTTGACACGGAACACCACAGGTGTACAAAAGTTAAATAAAACACCCACATTTTTATGAAATTCTGAAATATTTTTGGGGGCTGTTTACCTGCGTGGACAAAGTCATGGAACCTTATGGCAATCAGAATAAATTAACTACATTTTTTCAGGGAGAAAACTAGTATATCGATCACTTTTGACCGGAACACAACAGGAGGGTTAAGCACCCCCGAAGCACGTACTGTGAGCTCCCCTCCAGCAGGGGGCAGACCTAACTCCACCTCCAGCCAGCCCAGATGAAACATTTTTACATGTCATATTCAATTCCATTCATTTAGCAGACACTTTTATCAAATACTAAATACTTTACGTAAAGTACAGCAGAAAAATCAAGGATCAGCATAGTGCTTATGGTGTTTCAGTGGTTATTCAATGAATGATTTGTATTTGATGGCTATACTCCAGAACGCCATAGAACTACAGACTGACCGGGGCAGAGCTGCAGGAAGGTTCCAAAACAGGACAGAGGTCCTGCAGGGTTCTGAGAGTGGATGCTGGACTTCCAGTGGACATTGGTGTGATAAGAGGGGCTCGGGCCATACCGTATGTTGGGTCAACATGGACTCTCAAGCCTGCAGACAAGAGGCGAGGAAGACACGGACGAACTCCGACCCGTTGCCGAGGAAACGGATACATCCCCGAGTGTATGTGCGCGCCAATGAGCCAGTTCACTCAAGAGGGCTTCTCCTGAGTGCTTTATTTGTCTAAACTGTGATTAACCTTCACAGAACAGAAGTCTTTCCACCGAGGATGACGACCACCGTAACCATAGCAATCACATTCACCGCGGTCTCATGGTTGCAGGGCTTATGTCGACACATGAATGCGGCCCTCGATGTAATCGTAGGGTAACCATAAGTTAGTTTTAATGATCCATGTGCGAGTCATCCCCATATGTATGGGTCATATCATCATGTTCTGTACGTAAATGTGACATTTAGAAACCCATACGGAGTCCATTAGTTGTTTGCAAAATAATGACAGTGAAGTGTTCCATTTTATTTGGCATTAAGCCGACCCTGGTGACCCATCAACCAATCGGCTGGCAGCGCTGTCTTCTGCTAATAACTCAAAGAGAATGTTAGCAGAAGTAAGGATGAGTGGGCCTCGGGAGAGAAGTATGTTTTTACAGCTCCACTCTTCAGACTATAGGTTCCCAGAGACAGCGCTGCGTGTGTGTCCTCTGACCTGCCGTATATCTGGAGAAACCACCCACACACCCTAACCTTCCCCATGAACCCTTCTGTCCGCCAGCTGGAAGCTGCTGTTAAAGCCTTGTCTAATGACATCATTTAGAACTGATGTCTTGACATGTCAAAGACATCCGTCTTCACTCGGGCCTACATGCCAATAGTTGTATGTGCATTGAGCATTTCACCTCCCATCCTTTCTGACAGTTTGGGGCGCATCCAGGAAAACTGTGGTTTTAGGGAACCATGACACATAAATGGTACTGAACTGACCATGATACAACATGTACTGTTGTGATTCTGCTTCAGATGGGGAGGCTGCCTGGGAAGAGTCTCTGTGGTGTACAGGAGCTAAGGTGACCTCCAGTATGACCTTTGGATGACCCCTGAGGAACGCTGACCTTTACACATCGTTTTCTGAAAGTCCAGCAGAACAAACTTATATTCTTGTCTGAATTATACTAAAACCCTTTATATGTATATCTTTATATTATATATTGAAAGCATGATAGTTACTGTCAAATCATTTATGTATCTTGCAGAGAGAAATTAATCAGATTTCTTTGTTGTCATTCCCCTTCACATCTCTGGTAATTGCAACAATCTGGAAATATTCACAAACTGCTCAAATCCATCTTAATAGAATATTATTTTATTAAATGCTATTTAGACTATTTTCATAAGCTCAATGTTGTTAACACATGGCAAACCATTTCAATCATGACAATTGTGTCCATTATGTACCTTCACTAATCCTCAGGCCTATGCTACTGCAACAGGCATCATATCACATGCATTACTTCATTAGGCCACTAGGAGGGGCTGTTAGCTACAGGAATGCATTCTGAAGGTGAAGCGACATCAATCTCCTACCATCCTGTCTTCACTTGTTGAACTGTGAACGCAGTATTACAGTTAAGATTGTCGTACTTATGCAAAAGTACCATCATTGTCATTGGGTAGAAAATCCTATCCCTCACCTCACTGACCAGGCAGACTCTCGGTGCTGGGTATAATAATATCTGGCAACAAGTGACAGCTGGTGATTATGTCAATTTTCTCTGAGACGGATTTGAGGTCCTCGAGGATTAGCCGGATGCTGTGAGAAGCGTTGATGATGCCGCTCTGCGAGTTGTTCAGGTGACCGGTGGCCACGCGGATCTCTTTCGTGGCATTACCGTACACCTGTCGGAGGGTCTGGGTTACGTCGGCGCACAGCCGCCCGTTACTTTCTAGTAGTTTATGTTGCAGAAGGGTATTGAACTGTTCGGTAGGCTCGGGCCTAGAAACCGGGCGGTCCTCCAACACCGATGGAATGTCTGGGTTGTCTCTGATCACAATGAGCGGAGGCAGCTCCTTATGGAGTGTCCGCACGTTCTCCGAACTGGAGGCAATCACACATTTCCGTGCTTTCTCAACCTCTTCTTCGCTGTCGGTCTCTGAGGCCTCGCCGGGAACCTTAACCCCAGCTGCGGCCGCGGAGGGAGCGGAGAGGGAGGTGATGTACACCTCGTCGTCCGAGTCCGTCTCTGAAGCCTCTCCTTGCACCACTAGCTGGTATTTGTTGCTCGCCATTTTACTTAGAACTCTACACACAACGAGAGAACACAATTATAACTATTGTAATGTCTGAAATGATTTGACAACGATTACAAAGAAGATACGGACATTTGATCAGAAACTGACATGCCTTCACATTTAACAAGAGTCACGAGCAGGAAGTAACGCCGAATGTAAAGAAAGACCAATCGAATGTGGAATCGGAGGACATGTGACGTTGGGAATGTCAACAAGCCCCAATCACATGACAGGAACACGCACGCCGGGGTGCTTCTTTGACGCAGCCCCGTGCGCTGCGTAGAACACTAAAATATCCAACTGAATGTTGAGGGGATGGGGTTGTATCTGTTGCAGACAGTATGCACGCTTGTTGTTACAGTGTTGAAAATGATGAAGCAAACTCTACCGTATGCTGTTAGACATGGTCGCAGACTGCCATACACCACGGAAAGGCGTACGTTTGCTACCTCGTCTCGACATTAGGCACCCGTGATGGCTACCGCAGTCACCGTGCATCGACCACTGGACCTTTCCTAGCTAGCGTCACCGGTCATTCAGGCTGTCAGCTTGGTCCGCTTCTGTGTGGTACAGCACACATTTTTCATCCACTGGTGTGTATTGTAAGGATGTATGTTTACTGTAGAAAGACAAACCTGTGATTAGGATGTTTGCAAATTAAACGTTTTAAGGCAATGTGTTTCAGTGCAGGCAGCTATTTCGTGTATCATGTTACTGGAATTGACATGGAAGATTCACTGATTTGTTTTTTTGTTACTTGAAAGAGCTTGCTGACACTTTTAGTTGTTTTCTTAGGAGAGCGTTCCGTCAAATTATCCGAATATTATGAAAATGAGTTTTCCGCTTGTCGCTTGCTGTCATTCTCGTTTTTCTTTCCAGATGTTATTGCACATATTTTATCTTATAGAAAGATTCAAAAGCTTAAGTACTCGCATAATTTTAAAATAACACGTTTAGTTTTGAAATGCCCTACAATACCTATTCTACTAAGTCCATAACATGCAAAATAAAAATATATTTTATATAATTTTTTTACCCCCCTCACATTTTAAATGTACATGTTTTAACTCTAAACCCCGAAGCCTTAGAGCCATAGGAGCCCAGGTGGGCCCAGTCCACCAGGGCAGAAAACAGGAGGTCAGGTGCGGAGAGACCAGGGGTGGAGAGACCAGGGGTGGAGAGACCAGGGGTGGAGAGACCAGGAGTGGAGAGACCAGGGGTGGAGAGACCTGGAGTGGAAAGACCAGGAGTGGAAAGACCAGGAGTAAATCCGGCAGACAACCATGGAGCTGAGAGATAAGAAGCCCAACAAATGGTGGACGGAGTCAGACACGTTCGCCATGCTGAACTTGATCCAACAGCTGGACCTTGTTCACGAGCTGGACAAGAAACGCCAGCGCAACTACTCTCACTTCCGGCGCCTCCGTAGCAACCTGGCCAGGCGGGACATCATGTTCACCGTCAACCAGATACGCAACCGCTGGAAGAGCCTCAAGCACAAGTACCGCAAGATCAAGATGGCGGGCTATCGATCACCAGCAGCGAGGCTGGCTGCCATAGAGTCCTTTCGCTACTTCCGGCTGTTGGACCGCATGCTTGCCCGGAAGCCTCGCACATCAGGCCCTGACCTTGAAACAGGCTCAACAGAAGGGCACACTGGGGTGGAGAGGACCCCCTCAGACCTGGAGGACCCTACTGATGATGGAACAGGTAGGTTCGATCTCACTTTGTTCCCTTCTCTCTTTTCCTCTTTTCCCTCAGTCCCCTCACAACTCCTCTCCTCCTTTCCTAGGTGACTACATGCCTTCCTGGCAGAGCTCCATGGCTCCTCCACTAGAGGGCGACAGCGACAACCCCAGGGCCAGTCCTGATGAGCGCCAGGCCAGCCCCGGGGCACCAGCCTGGGGGCTACACCCTCCAGAAGAGGCCTGGGGGGGCCCTGGCCAGCAGAGCCCCAGACTCAGAGTCCCTCGTTGGGCAGAGCATGGCTCTGACGAGGTGATGACCCTGGGGGAGTCCGGGGAGTATCTGTATCCAGTGAAGACAGAGCCACAGACTCCCCCCTGCTTGGCTGGAGGGGAGCTGGGCAGTGAGCATGCTAGCTTCAGCCCAGGCATGCCTGCTGGTAAGTGGGTTTTGATGACAGATGCTGTTTTTAAAAGCACAATTTTCAATGGGACTATACCGATTTTGAAATCCCCAACGCTGATCTATCAATTGAACATGCAACGTAAAATATTGTTTAGTAGACACTTTCATCCAAAGCAGCGTACTTGGTAGGGATTTAAACCAGCAACCTGTTGATCTCCTGTCAAATGTTCTACCACTGAGCTATGGCCGTTCACCAACTCATTTCTTCTCAGGCACTTGTGAGGACAGCCCAAGCCTGGTGCTGCAGCAGCTGAGCATGTTGAACCAGCAGGTGGCGCTACAGCGAGCAGAGCAGCGGGCCTTCCACTGCAGCCTGCTGGGTCTACTGGACCGCCAGACACACCTTCTGGAACAGCTGTCTAACAACACGACACGGGCCTCCAAACGCTGCCCTGACAGCTACACCCACCAGTCACCCAGCCACCCCACCCAGCAGTCACCTAGCAGCCCTATCAAACCAGACCCTGACAGAAATGACTCCTCCAGCAAACAGGCCTTTCCATCCCGGCAGGCCATAACAACCTCGTTCCTGCAGAATGACCCCCCAAATAGACAGATGGACCTTTTGGGGCAGGCTGAGCCCGTGTTACAGTCAGACCCATCCACCATGGTGCTGCAGGTCCACAGCGCCTTGGTCCAGATCCTAAGAGGGGTGGAGCAGGTCCAAACCCAGAGACAGCAGCCCTGCTCATGCAAGACCTCTCCGTCACAGCCCCCCTCCCTGGTTCCTTCCCCCTCCCAGCCTTCTTCACCACCCACATCCCCTTCCAAGACTCCCTCAGAAACCCCTGCCCCACCTCCCCCCTGCAAGACCTCACCCTCCCAGCCTCCCTCCTGACAGACTTCCCCTTCCCAGAGACTCGATAGACCAGCTGTCTGTTTGGTGTTTAAGGAACCAGTTACAGATACAACTGAGCCCTCCTGCCCTCTGGTGGTGGGAGGACTGAACTGACACTAGAGACCCATCCCAGGACTGTGTAAGAGCTGGGGAGACCTCAACACCCCTTCCAGCTGTTGTAATAATGTCATTAGTCAATAGACCTTTGTTTTGTTGGCTATTTGCTGGTCTGCTGATGGACAGGTTGTGTGGCGCTGGTCAGTGAGTGTAACGCTGTTATGTCATGGACTAATAAAGCACATGAAATATGTAGGCTTTAGAATGAGCCACTGGCTTGATTGTGATTGTACTACAGAATAACCTTATATATGGTCTGACGTGAAAATATTTATTTGCATTTTGGAATTAAAAATGATGAAAACGTGTTTTTGGAACTGAAGTGTCATCATGTTTGCATGTCAGTGAAATACGACTACGACATTCGACAACGCTCAGACGACGGTCCTAGAGGCTTCCGTAGTCCGGAAGCGCCTAGTTTACATTGACGATTTGTGTCCCCAAAAAATCTTTACAGACAGGTAACTACTTACATATAATTTTTCAAACCATTTGTGTATTCACATTTATGAAATAATTTCGTTCAGAAAGAAACATTGCGATAAGAGCTAAGCCGTAGCTAACCTGGATGCATGCATATGAACTGACGTCAGCTAACTACATCGTTAACTTGATAGCCTTTACTGACTTTTTCCATGTTGTTCGACCCGTATCAGAAGGTTTGTCAGAGAAACGATTACGTTTATAACGGTTAGAAACGTATTTTATATCTGCAGATATGGCGGATGACGCCCTGTTTGAGTTTCTCCATATGGAGATGGTGTCCCTTGTTTACAAAGACCACGCTTCCATGAACAAGGTAGCTAGCAAGCTTGGCAGTTTGATACCGAATCACAGTCAATATCGTCTCATCATGACACATGCGCATGCTGACCGTTTTTCTTTCTCTTCATAGCAGGACCGGGCGACGTGTGTCTCTACCCTAGAAGGAATGGGATTTAGAGTCGGACAGGGCCTGATAGAGAGGTGGGCATCATGTTAAATATTATACCGTACGAGCCTGACCATATACTACAAGTTGACCGTAGACTACAAGTTATAAGGTTATGTTAAACCCATAACTATACATAACTTGTAAACTAACTAATCAGAATCTTCCGTTGAAACTCGGACCAACAGAGCCATCAAATTGTAAGCTAACTATTTGTAGTTGATTTAGGTCAAGGAAAGTGTTCATGTGTATATAAAAGTTTGGATCTACAGACACAGCTTACAACCTGTGGATCTTAAACACAGTTTTTTTACTCACGTCAGGTTCACCAAAGATTCCCCTAGCTTCAAGGATGACCTGGACGTGATGAAGTTCATCTGTAAAGACTTCTGGATCAATGTCTTCAGAAAGCAGGTGGACAACCTCAGGACCAACCACCAGGTGGGCTTGGCACACAGAAGTAGCACCCACCATCTCAGAAACATCACATGTTCCATGATGCATATTCTGTTCTTTATGACTGTTGTTATTTCCCCTCCAGGGAACATATGTTCTCCAGGACAACAAGTTTTCTCTGCTGACTCAGTTCTCCAGTGGAAAACAGTATCTTGAGGATGCTCCTAAGGTAGCACTGCAGTATACAGGTTCTCCTACACAGGTTCTCTTTAAGTTCTCTATAACAGGTGCCCAAACATTAATCATGAAGGTCCCTTGTGAACACACACAAACCAACATAAAAAACTCAAACATGTTGGGCTGTGAGATCAGATTTTGGTCACATCTCGGTTGCTACAGTTACATGGCTGGAGGGGAATGAGGTGATCGGTAGGTTGACTTGTTGTTTATTGTGGTATTGTTGTGTGTTATGTGATCCACCAGTGTGTGTGTGTGTGTGTGTGTGTGTTCCCCAGTACCTGGCGTACTCGTGTGGTCTGGTGAGAGGAGCACTGTCTAACCTGGGCATGGACAGTGTGGTCACTGCAGAGGTCTCTCTCATGCCCTCATGTGAGTCCAACACTGCTGGGAATGCAGAGCTCTGTCTGTCTGTCTGTCTGTCTATCTGTTTAGTTGTGTCTGTCTATCTGTCTGGTTGTGTCTGTCTATCTGTCTGGTTGTGTCTGTCTATCTGTTTAGTTGTGTCTGTCTATCTGTCTGGTTGTGTCTGTCTATCTGTCTGGTTGTGTCTGTCTATCTGTCTGGTTGTGTCTGTATCTGTTTGGCGGTACCCACGTTTTCCTGTCTCTGTTTTACTGCCTGTCTGCATGTCTGTCTCTATTTCTGTTTGTATGTATGTCTGTCTACATGTATGTCTGCATGTCTGTCTGTTTGCATGTATGTCTGTCTGCATGTCTGTCTGTGCAATGTTTGACAGGCCTGTCTGTACCTTCCTGAATCCATCCTCTTATTTTAAACACCACTCCATACTTTGTCTCTCATAGGTAAATTCCAGGTGGTAATCCAGAAAATCTGACCCTGTCTGGACCTGGGATAACCTATTCTGGACCTGGTCAGGCCTTCTCCCAAAACTTGACAAAGAAGAACAACTTCATAATGTGAATGTTAACCTGTTGAGGGTTACGCACACTTAGAAAGATAAACACACACACACACATACAGAAGGGTTTACTACATGTTATTTTTGTACACAGATGTTTATTTATTGTCCTGAATTTGTCAACAATTGATTATAAAGAGATATTTACGGTTAACTTTTCTTAAATAGAATTCCTAAAGCAGCCAGTAGGTAGTCTTTATAGTTTTTCATCCACAAATCACTGCCATCTCTTGTCTTAATTTCCAATTGGTAATTATTATTTGTGTTAAAAGGCTTTTCATTGTCTCTCTCCATCCATTAAGTTATGAGTTTACAATTTCCCTTCTTAAAATGTTTACTTTTAATAATGTGTGTCTTTGTTTTCGTTGTGCTCCCCTCTATATGTAATTCCCTTTCTTACCACTAGAGGTCAGCCTCTGCTAGATTTACTCTGCAGTCTGCCTTGAGAGTGAGTGGTAGGAAACAATAATATATTCATGCAAGAATATATTTTACATGAACACAGCAATCAATCTGCGTCAATATGCATCAAAAGCAATAGGCCGGCATCATATACCAGATTTACTATATAGTACAGATGTTTAGCAGTGGTTAACTCAAGGTCTGGAAAGTCTGGATGATATTGCTGGATAAACCACAATCCTCAGTCAGAATTTGGATGACCAGCGACCGTGAAAATCTAGTTCTCCCTTGGGAACGGTTTAAAATTGAACCAGATGTCACTTCTAGATGGTTCTATACATCACAGTGCAAGAGTCGAGGGACATGACTGATAGAGTATCTGGAGTTTATTTTGGTATGCTGATGGAGTCGAGCACAGATTCATGACCGTGTCTGTAAACCTGTCAGTTTGAGCCTCTGCTTGCTTCTATCACACGTTCCCTCGTGTTCTCTAGACCTCGCTTCTCACAGATGTGTGCAGAGGGAGTGTGTGTGTCTGACAGTCGTAGAGGGAACGTGTGTGTCTGATGGTGTAGTGAGTGAGATTGTGTAGAGGGAGAGGGTGTGTATGTTTGCAAGTAAGAGGGAAAAGAAAGCTGTCCTAGATGTCTTGCCTTGAAATATAGGCCTCTTGCGGAACTGACGTGACTTGGAACCCTCTACAAAAGTTTGATGGTTTTCTGTTCTGCAGCTTTTCCATGGATCTTTGCGCTTAAATTCAGAGCAGGTTAGTTTAAAACGACCTCCCCTTTCGCCTTTCAAGCGAAGGCATTCAGAGGAAGGATGTCAATTCTGTTCCTCTAACATCTCCTGAGAGTTTCATGCGAGTCTGAATCTCTCAACTCTTACCTACTTATAAAAAAAGGATCTTCCAAGCATTGCCAGCACGGTCCTCAACTCAGCTGGGTGGTTTCTACCTTCCACAGAGGAAAACCCGGCGCTGGTGTCCTGCAGCAGGGCTGGAGACAATGGAGACCAGAGTGCAGCCCAGGGACCTGGGGGGGGCTTTCACCAGCTCTCTTTGTGGAGAACTTTCAAACACTCCTTCTCTCAATCTGGGGCCAGGGTACGTTATTGTAAACATCCTCCACTGCTCGCTCGCTCTTTCGTTCTTTCTTTTCCCCCCTCTCATTCATGTCTCTCTGTTGAGAAGCAGGACTGTGAGGTGCTTTTATGGAGGCTCTCCCAAACACCACCATCTGTGCTGTGGAGATTTCCTTCCTCAATGTGGTTTGCTCGCCCGCCCGCCCTCTTTCTTTCACTCTTTCCCTCCCTCCGTTGCTAATCTCCTTTCTATGTCTGTTACGTTTCCATCATTATAGTCATGCTGTAAGTTCCCTTTTCTGTAAAACACGTAAAAACTACTATGCAAGTTTTGTAACCAAATAAGTCCTAATTTTGTAATCAAATCACATGTACAGCATCGGTGTCACCGCAAATATAAAAGGAATGCTTTTCTGAATCACATTTTCTTTACCTTTTATTTGAGACTTCATGATATTGGTTCCATTCGATGGATCTTTGACAAGTTGTACAGCATTACAAATAAAGCAGTGTGTATTTATGATTGTGTCTAATAGGTCATTTGAAACTGGTGCAAGGACTCCTGGGAGAAATCTGAGAGAGAGAAAGAGAGAGAGTGAATGAATGAACAACCCATGAACGGGGTTGATGCCCTCACATTTACACAACAAAGTCTGCTACACACAGACAAAATTATCTGCGAGATGACCCCTCCACCTACAAAGTGTCTCTCCTGGTAGGTCTGGGTGTGGGGAGAGAGGGGCCGGATGGAAGACAGGCAGAGAAGAAGCTGTAGATGGGGACCCGTGAATGGCAGAGGAAGAGGGAACAGGGGGATGGGGGGAGGAGAGAGTGCAGCAGTGGATGGATGGGGGTCTGTCGGAGGTATGGGTGAAGAGGGAGGGAGGGAGGGAGGGAGGGAGGGAGGGAGGGAGGGAGGGAGGGAGGGAGGGAGGGAGGGAGGGAGGGAGGGAGGGAGGGAGGGAGGGAGGGAGGGAGGGAGGGAGGGAGGGAGGGAGGGAGGGAGGGAGGGACAGCTGCTGGCCTGCATAGAGCAGCGTGGTCTTGAGTTTTCGGCGCTGCCTGCATCACAATTTCACCCATAAACTTAAAAGAGGAGAGAGAGGACTTATTACAAAACAACACACCCGTTAACCCCCCCCCACTCACACACACACACACACACACACCACCCAGCAGCAGACCCAGTGGGTGGAATGAACCCACTTCCCTCCACTTATTCTCTTCATCCTTCTCTTTTTTTCTTTGCAGTGCACCACTCACACACACACACATCTCAGGAGTTTGGAGATTTCATCTTGGGATGGGAGTGAGAGCCTCAGATCCACTCTGCAGCTGGGGAGTGAATGAGGGAGCACAGAGCTGCTCACACATAAAGCTGACCCTACACACACACATGCACACGTTTACACACACACACACACAGTGCTCGCATGGTGCTGGGCTTTACTGATTTGTGTTGCTGTCACTGGTTCCCTCCAGAACTCTATCTTGCTGATGGAAAGAAGGAGAGGAGGAGAGAATACTTTATTTTCTGGCTCATACACCTTGTAATTACTCTCATTCCCTTGTCTCTCACACCATGTGTTTTTGTGTGTGTGTGTGGGGGGGGGGGGGGGGGGTTTATTGGCCTGTCACTGTCTCTGCTTTACCTCCTGCTCTGTGACATTTGACATATGGCCTCTCCAGACCAGGTTGAGTTTTCTAACTAGACAAACATACACACACAAACACATCCTAATACACACACACTCATCCCCACATCCCTGTTTCCACTTGTCCCTGCTATAACTCTTCCCTCATTTTGAAGCAAGGGACTGAAAGAGGAGGAGTAGGAGGGAGGTGAGGGAGGGAAGGGGATGAAGTGAGGGTTAGGGAGGGTGAGGGGCTCCTGCAGGAGTAAAAAGTGGGTGATTGAGAATGAGGGAGAATAAGGGAGAGGGACGAAGGAGGGGTGAAGGGGGGGTGGAGAAAGGGAGGGTTAGGGGCTCCTGCCGATTGCTTCTTTGCGGCTCAGTCAGAGGAAATCTGGCTACAATACCAGAACGCCTGAACGACGCTTTCCTCTCTTTCTCTGCCGCTTCTGAAAGGATTAACTTTTTTTTCTCTTCTCTCTCTCTCTTTTTTAGGGGGGGCCTGTTGCTAATCACTTCCCTCAGAGGGAGACCCAGCCTGATTAAAAGAGAGAGGGGGGGTGGGGGGGTATCAAGGGGAAGTTGGGTCTTTGAGGGGGGCGACAGAGGCCTACCTGAGCCCCCCGCCTGGAGAGGAGGAGCCAGTGTAACACTTGACTAATCAAAGGCTTCTAAGGACACAGTCTCTCTCTCTCTGCCAGGTCACTACTGTTAGAGACCTGGCCTTCTGGTTGGAGCTTCGGCTCGCACTGTCAGACGAGGATCAGGAAAAGATCCACGCCGATGATGAAGTGACCCGCTGGAAACATCTGCTTCTCGTTGCGTTCGTAAAACATCGTAAACCTCGAAGCGTCAGACTTTGTTGTGGGAGTTAAGGCCCAGTCTTGTAAAAACAGATGGTTTGAAAGCTGTACTTTCTTCCGTTTTGGCATTAGCCGACTAATCTGAGCCCTCACAACAAATCTGGATAATCACACACACATTCAAAGTGTGGTCTCACACACACAGTCTTGTCACATACACAAACACACTGTGGTCACATGTGCTGAGCTTGGGATTGTTTAGGTTTTACCACGAGCTGAAATGCTAACATTAGATATTAGCTCTAGCTCGGCTTTAGTTTAGCATCACAAAGCAGTTTCAACTCCAGGATCATAAACCCCCAGATAACAGTACTCAGTTCAGTATTTGTTTTTGTTTGGTATGTTTATGGTCTGTTAAACTCTATCTCTTTTATTTTTATGGTCTGTTTGGGGTTAGGGGAGAGTCTGGGGTGAACGTGAGGGGACTGGAGTTGAGACAGGAGGGAAAGAACACTGTTCTCTCAAATCACTATAAGTGCTTCTTCCTTAAAATCACTAAAGTTCACACACACACACACACACCTGACAATGGAGCTAGAGTTATACAGGTATGGACGTTTAGGGTTTCACTAAGCTCAAGGCTAAGTTAATGGATTGTTCTGGTGAACCAAACAGAGTAGCACCCTTATTTTCCCCGAGCCAGGGACAAAGCCCAGGGAGCCACAGGCTGTATAGGTGTGTCCTTCTACCTGGAAACGGGCCAGGGTCCACCTGTGGAAAGGTGTGTCCGTTTGACAGATATAAGATTAGAATGGCCATTTGGAAAGCAGAAGGACACTAGCCTACAGCAGAGTGCTTTGTTCTCAAGGCGAGACACAGACATCTCAAAATGGTGGTTGGTTACACCGACAGAGAAAGAGAGAGGTTTGGTTTCTTTACCTAAACACAACTTTGTGGGTTTGTGACTTTCTGTATTCCAGAGAGGTTTTGATGACTCTCTTCCCAATCAAACTACCTCACCACAATTCAAACTTTGATTATTTATATGAATAAAGATACCTCAAGATACCTTTAGTTGGACTTCACGTTACAAAACCTGTCAGAATCTACAACGACAAACTGTAGCAGTGCATTCAACTAGTATCATCTTCAACAGTTCTCAAGCGGCTGCTCGCTTCGCCAGCAGACTTAGACAACAACAGACTTTCTCTCCGCTATCCTCCCCTCCTCCTCCCAAGGTGGAGCTGGTGTCATACGGAGGGTCTTGTCCTCTCTGGCTCTGGGCAGGCCTGCAGTCGATCCTGTCTCCCATCCTCCATGTTTACCAAATGACATGTCCCAGCAAGGCTAATCTGGCTATTGGTGCTCAGTCAACCTCACACAAGCTTTCACAGCTGACTCACCCTATGTCACTGCTGCCAAGGAACCAATGGGCTCCCTGCTGAAGAATCACCCCCTTTGTCCTGCTCCTCACTCCTCACCCCTCTCTAACCCCCCCCCCCTCTCTCTCTCTCTCTCTCTCCCTCTCCACTATCTATCTCCCTGGTTGACTCTCCCTCTGACTCGTCCTGTGTCTCCCTTGTCCCCTTTTCACTGGTCTGCCTGACCCAGTCATCCCTCCTTCTCATCCCCCCAACCCCCCCCCCCACCCCTCTCTCCACTTCTCCAATGTGTGGACGTTTAATTGAATCCACACAGGTCCGCTGTTCTGAAGAGAGGAATTGCTGGGGGGAGGGGGGTTAGTGGGAGGGTCATGTCGGGAGGTCAGAGGGCAGGTGGTGAACCCTGACCTCTGTGTGGTACCTGCTGGGCTGGCCCTGTGGGGGGGTCAGGAGAGGGCTGGATGAAGCCAGTTTAGCTAGTCCAAATGAGACCCAGCTGGAAAGGAGAGGACTGGGACTGTGCAGAAGAGATGGATGAAAGTAGAGGGAAAGAGAGAGGTAAAAAGAGTGGGGGAGGGAGCGCGTCCCCCCCCCCGCCCGCTCCTCCTCCTCTTCTACCTCTCAACTTCTGTCCTTCACTGCCCCTCCAAGCCCTCGTGATCCAGTCACCAGTTTATTGTTTGAGAGTCCTTCAAGAAGACAGCAGGCGAGGAGAGAAAGGGGGAAAAGGAGATGGTAGAACGTTCTAGGAAGGAGGGAAGAGAAAAGAGAGATGTTTCAATCTTAAGTCAGTTTCAATCAACTTAAGTCATGAGTTTAAAGAGCCATTAGGCCCATTACCATGGTGAGCCAAAGTCAGGAGTGACATTGACGACTTATATGAATTAGCATACCCATACAATCATAACATTCCATTGGCAGATGCGGGTTATGAATTTGCATTTCTATACATTGAACATTCCATTCCAATGGTAGAACATCATGCATTCCGTTAAACTGACTGACATCGCAATAGGGTTGCAGTAAAGCCTAATTCACACATTGAATTGTGAACATTAAGGGTAACAATCAATAGTAGTGATGCTGTCTAAACCTTTGTGGGCTAAACCTTTGTTATTGTGTATGTGGCTATTTTGCTCCAGAAGGTTGCTAGAAGCTTCACTTTTAGCAAATATATGTGTTGTAGATCTAATCTGAAATTGATCAAATTTTAATTTGTGTCCATTACTCTATAACCAATTGCCCATAATGGCAAAGTGAAAAATGTAATGTTTCATGAATACGTTTGAAATCTCTCATTTACAGAAGATGCATGCTATATGCACTCATACAGTATGTGTGTGTACATATATATATATATATATATATATATATATATATATATATATATATATATATATATATACATATATATATAATATATATATATATGATCAGTATGCACACACTGTATATGAGTATATATACACTGTACTACTGAATAGATGTATCTGAATATGCTATTAAACCCTAACCATTTGACTAAGGTTTGTGATCACAACATAAGATCACAGGACATTCAGCCAAGCGGGATGGGCAGCCTCCAGCTCTGTATCCACAGACCTCTTCCACTTCATCCACTCCTAGTTCCTACTGTTTCTCTACCAGGCCAGGCCAGGCCAGGCCAGGCCAGCTTGACCCCCCCCCCCACCACCAGGGAGACAGGGGGTGATGAGGGGGTTGTCCTGCCTTGTTCACTAGGAGCAGATGTTCAGCAGCCTCCAAATAACTCCAGGCCCTCTGAAATAAACCCCCCCCCCCTTCAGCCATTTCAATAGGGTTTTATACTGAGGGCCTTGTTTTCAATACCCCCACCCTGCTCCCCACCCCGCCCCCCCCCTCCCACCCGCCCCCCTTCACCCTGGGTAAGCAGAGCAGCACAGGGCCTGAGGGCCCGCATGTGTGTCTAACTTTACTGAATGTCTGCTTATGATGCGGGTGTCTGTATGTGAGAGAAAGAAAGACAGAGAGACAGACAGAGACAGAGAGAGACAGAGAGAGACAGAGAGACAGACAGAGACAGACAGAGACAGACAGAGACAGACAGAGACAGAGAGAGACAGAGAGAGACAGACAGAGACAGACAGAGAAAGAGAGAGCCAGAGAGACAGACAGAGACAGACAGAGAGACAGACAGAGACAGAGATAGAGAGACAGACAGAGACAGACAGAGAAAGAGAGAGACAGAGAGACAGACAGAGACAGACAGAGACAGACAGAGACAGACAGAGACAGAGAGAGACAGAGATAGACAGACAGAGAAAGAGAGAGCCAGAGAGACAGACAGAGAGAGCCAGAGAGACCGAGAGAGAAAGAGAGAAAGAGAGAGTGAGAGAGACAGAGAGACAGAGAGAGACAGAGAGACAGACAGAGAAAGAGAGAGCCAGAGGGACAGGGAGAAACAGAGAGAGACAGTGAGACAGACAGAGAAAGAGAGAGACAGAGAGACAGAGAGACAGAGAGAGACAGAGAGAGCCAGAGAGAGCCAGAGAGAGGGAGATAAGGTTAGTTAGAGGGCCCGTTAGTTTAGCCACTGTCCTGAAGCATAGAGGGGTCTTGTTACCTGAAGTGTAAACATACTGCTTGACCATCAGATCAGGTATCTATACACACACACACACACACACACATAGCTTGAGGCGTGAGGGTGTGTTTACCTGTCGTTGTGCCTTGATAGAGTGATTCCACCCCCCTTAAGAAAATAGATTGTTTTGGCTTGTTTGAGTATGTGTCTTTGTGAGTGCATGTGTCTGAGTGTGTGTGTGTCTGAGTCTGTGTGTGTGCCTTAGCATGTGTGTGTGAGCGGATGTGTGTGAGCATGTGTGTCTGAGCGTGTGTGAGCGTGTGTGTGGCTGATCCCCCTGAGGTGAATCCTGCTGGTGGGGTGTCCTCCTCCTCACCTGTTCAAGACATGTCAACAGATAAACTGCGTGAAGAGCAAACACAAACATAGACACACACACACACACACACACATTCACACACACACACACACACACACACACACAGACACACACACACAGACATGCACAAACACAAGACTCAAACACATACTCTCACACACAAGCACACACATGTCCATGATGATTAAACAAACCAGACTCCCTACTGGTTCACTACTGTCCCTGCGCCAACGTAATCATAGCAACCATGCACGACACACACCCATCTGGAGAGTCATCCCTAGAGCCTAGAGAGGCATGCTTCACAACAAAACAAACGGAACTAAGATTTTCATTAGACACCCCATACCATCAACAGGGGGTGTAAGCAAAAGGTTTGGTTTAAATCTCTGGGTGAAGAACTGGGTTACTTTTGACATGCTTTGCACCTGTACATATAGCATTAGCATGACAAAGCTAACGGAGGCTACAATGACTGGCCTGAAAGAGAGGTTTGAGACAGGCTAAGGAGCTACTTTTCATCTGCTCTGACTGACTGGCGACCACGTCAATGCAGTACCGTTCCTATTGTGGAAGAAATTTAGATTTCCTGTGTGCTTACATTATTCACTAATCAAGAGAACTAGTCATTGGATACTAGTTAGTATGTTATCATGTAAGCTTGCTATTAATAAGAGTAGATTGTGTCTATGTGTCAGGGTTAATAGATGTTTGAGATAAGGAGAAAGTACTGGCTAAATGGTCCTTGTCATGACTACAAGGAGAGCTCCAACTATGTGTTGGGAGCTGTGAATCTCTTTCTCTGAGACTGTTGTAACGTCATTACTGCCTGACTGTCACTATCTATGTTTACATTCTTGTGCCCTATAAAAGATGGTCCTCTGTCCTTCAGAGTAGAGAGAGACTTGATTGAGACCTAAGCCTGGTGTTGTGTTGTCATTTATTGTCAGAGGTCTGGTTTTCTCTCCCAATCTGCAGATTGATAAATACTTATTAAAATCCAGAACTCAACTGAACTTAGTCACTCCGTTTATGAAGAGACGGACACAACCCTTTCTTCATCACTATAATACAGCTTTTGTTGAAACAGTCTTTTGTTTCAGGTCCTGGAGTGTATGTGTTATGTGTGTGTGCTTGCGAATGTGTGTGTGTGCATGCGTGCATGTGGATGTTTAGGTGCATGTGTACGTTTTAGCGACACACGACAAATTTATTTTTGGAGGCCTGTTTTGAGGTCTGTTTCGAGGCCTGGTTTGGCAGGAAACCATGCATTGTAGGCAGGATAGGAGCTTCTTCATACATTCCCACACAGAGGAACATGCGTGCGCACACACACACCCTGTGTGTTGGCATGAGTGATGAAGGGAGGTGGAGAGGTCTGGAGAGGTCTGGGGTGTGTGGACGGGGGTGGGAGGGCAGCAGGGGGGGGGGGGGTCAGAGGAGTGCCTCCTGACACTGTTGTGATTAAGGATTAGAAAGGGGGGGGAGCACGGATAGCCCTCTCTCTTTCTCCTGCCTAAACAATCACCCTCCCTCCCCCCTTTTCCTCCTCCCTCCTCCCCAAAGCCCTTCCCCCAGCCTCTCGGTGTCTCCGCTCCCCCCCCCCCCACTCCTCAACGGGGGAGGGGGAGGCATTGTTAGTCAGCCTTAAAACTCCATACTGATTATGCTCTAAAGCCCCCATTACCCCAGCTGAGAACTCCTCTGCTCCACCCCCCCCACCCTCCGCCAACCCCCCTCCTCATCACCCCTTCCCCTCCACCTCCACTCCTCCTCCACCCCTCTTTCTCTCCGCCCCCCTCCCTCCTACCCACACAAACCCCCTCTCCCTGGCTCCCCCCAGTTTGCAGCCTCTGTGACGTTAAACACTGACAAGCCTAATGCTCCCCTCAACAGTACTCTAAACAAACCCTAAACAAACTCCCAGGTGCCTGTTTACCCCACTAATGGCTTGTACTGAGGACCAACAGGTTTGGGAGTGTGTGTGTGTGTGTGGGGGGGGGGGGGGGGTGGTCCGTGTTTAACGAAACTGAACCAGAGTTCTAACCATACCACTAACCATATGTAATTTACGCTAAATGCTGTCCTTCCTATAACCAATGGGGAGAAAAACCTCTGGGTTGTTCCACTGAGTAATATTTTGACGTTATGTTGTAGAAATGATTATCCTATGTTTTAAACGGATTCACTTTACTCAGCTAATCCAGTAGTTTTTTTTCTGTATCCCCTTTTAACGAGACCGACGAACAGCTTAATTAAACATTGTCTTTATGTAAACATGCTCTCAAGAACCCTTCTGGTGACCTCTGCCCTGTCCACAGGACAGTTCATGACATCATCTTGTTCTGAGAGGCCGTGCAGACCGCAGACGGGGCCCAACCCAAACAGTTACCGTCTCTGGGCCTTTGTCCCTGTCTGAAGTTATGTTTCTGAAGGAGTTGCCTGAAGGATGAGGCTGGAAGAGCTAAAGAGTTTGGTCATAAGACCCTCCAGTCAGCCTGCTCTCGGGCTCCAGAGGGCCCTGGACTCCGCCTCCCTGCCCATCAGGAGGACTGATGGCCTGGCATGGGGAGCCCTCCCCCACCCTGGCTCTCAGCTCCCCCTTCCAACAAAGGAGAGAGGCTTGTTAGAGTGGGGCTTCATAGTGAAGGACCGCCTCTCTATAGAGCTGGTCACAGCTGGGGTTCTATCAAGATTAGGAAACCAGACATAACCAAATGTTTCTTCATCCTTGTTTTACAGTTGTTATAAAACCAGTGGTTGGCATGAGGAAACCGACTGCCTAGTGTCTCCTTCCCCTCACCGTTAACCCACCAACAGCCTCTGTTCGCACAATGCCAGGCCTGGTGGTGGCTCCAACCAGTCCTCTGCCCTGTATTTAAATCTGCAGCACAATTATCTTCAACTCAATTCACTGTGTTAATCCCAACGGAAATTCAACCCCGGCCATAGCCATGTTGTTACAGGCTAATCTTGGCCCTGGGTTTCCAAAATGTCTGATTGGTGAGAGTATATCGCCGTGTTATTGCGAGCATGCTGTCCTGACTCTCGTCTCACCTCACACACCCCTGTTCTGTTTTGTCTTGTCACCTCTTCACTTCTGGCCTTTCATGTTTCATGTCTTCACAGGGGAAGTTTCAACACCTCTCATATCAAAGGCCTTTCCCGAAGCTAACTGTCTCCTGTCTGCAGTGTAGCAGTGACAGGGGAGCTGGCTATCCTAGGGCTGTCACTCATTTGCGAAAGGCCTAATGTTTTTATGTGATTAATTTAACTTGTAACTTAACTACTCTTGGTAAATGTAGCCTTTGAGTTGGCTACTCTCATGCAACCATGAATGGGTCTATATCAGCTTTCACGCACATTCACGTTTTGCCTCATCTCTCTGGGTCGTAGTTAAGTTCTGACTTTCGCCGGGTGCGATACTTTCGAATGAACACATCGATGTTGTATGTGATTTTTTTGTCTTTGCAATTTCATTTGGCAACATTTGCTTTTTTCAAATTAGGCCTACCACTATACAATTTCGCCACCATCCTTAGAAATGCTGTGACAGAAAGCGTAATTTATGCTCGTGGCAGACTCGTTGGGGTGGATGCAACTGTAGCAATTAGTCACGGGGCAGTTTTATGGGCTAACAAGTTAGGCTATCTAAAACGTTTCTTGGTCTCTATTATTCAACACGATAGAACCAACAGGTTGTTTTGGCATTCGAAACTTTGGTGTGCGATTAACTTACTAAGAAACACAAGAGCACAAAACAAGTAACATAACATCACACTTTCTGCATTAGGCATGTTTGTGGGCGGGATAAATAGAAAGGAGAGTTGCGGAGGCGTGGTCATCTCGTACAGTGGTGGCATTAAAACCACGTGTACCCACACACAGGGAAAAATTCGCATCAGACAACTTTGGAAACTTATACTATACGAAGCAAGCTTTCTAGACAGTCTACCAACTTAAACCGTCACTTCAGAGGGGATCTAAGATTCTGTTAGCGGACATGCCGTTGTATGCACTCAATCAGTTTCTTGATTTGGAAGAGGTTATGTGCAAGGTAATTTGTTTATCACTACTTAAGCTAGTAACGTCAGCGCGTGCTTGGGAATGTGGATGCAGTTAGATAGCCGTAGCTAGCGAACGCCAGCTTCTTCACACGTTGCATGCATGCACAGAAAATAGCTATATATTATCTAGCATTGGCTTTAACTTGACTTCATATTTAGGATTATGCAGATTCAATCCGTGTGTACGTACATTAAACATAGCTTCACTGTGGGCATGCTTTTATAAATTAAGCTTCCCCAGTCCTCAGATGGAAAGGCAACCATCGTTAGTGCCTCTCTTGTGCACGAGTAAAGTTAGCTTTTAGTAACGTCCGTTCGCTAAACTGTGAGATTGGCAAATATCAGCTTGCTGCTCGTGTGTGAACCAGTAACACAGAACAAAAAAACTGCTTAACACAACTTCCGTGATCATACATCCATACTTTTCACGCTGCACAGAACACTTGTTGCATTGGCAAGGTCATGCAGTGTCTACCAACGCAATAGGAAGCTACATATCTTTGACAAGTAACTCTGCTACACCCATCGTGTTCATTGTATAAAACAAATGGTCATTCTTTTTACGTCTACAGCTTTGGAACTTTTTTGTGCACTTTTTGAATGGTCACCCTGATACGGATTCAAAACATATCTCTTAACCAGCTATCTAGGGCAAGTATAATACCCGATTAACCGCTGCCATTGTAGTTGCTTTTTTTTTTGTTATTCGTGCACTGTAGAGGCACATCTAGCCAGTTAATTTGCAAAACGGTAGCTAAAATGAGCTGAGCAAACATCTTTTGATCAAGCACGCTTCGAAAGTCAACAGGTAGTTTGGCAATATACACAAGCTAGCGACCGAGAAAAAATAGCGCTATAAGTGTGTAGTGACAATTTAGACTTTTTTTTAAACCACTAAAATGCAACGCTTTTTACATCTTGGAAATCTTTACGTTGGAATAAACTAACATTAAACTATTACTCAGTGGTAAGATTAACTAGGAATTGCATTGGTACGCTGTTTAACCAACCACGTCAAACATTGACTGCGTTGTTTAGATAAGATCAGATGTTGACCATCACGAGTGCAATGCACCTTACGTTACTCCACAGTACGATCGCCTTGCATAGTCTTTACGTTGAGGTTCCCTGATACGTCCTAGTTAGTATCTAGGTAGTGAAGGATGTATGTAGTATTCTGTCATGCCATGTTTGGTTAGTTATTTGCTGTAGGTGGATGAATGTTATGTTGGGAAGAGATGAAAAGCCCATTGCTGTGAGCAAATACTGATGTTTCTCTCTTATAGCAGCTGCTCAGTCTGGATCTGAGAGAAACCACCGGACCCCCAGGCCTTCCCCAGAGGCCCATAGGCTACAAGAAACCCAGTGCTCCGTGCTCCCTGTCCTCCCTCTCCTCCTCCAGCTCTCCTCTGTGCCCTGACCCGCCTCAGCCTGCAGCCCTGGCCTCCAGCCACTGGGGGCAGCCCCTGGAGCGCTGGAACAGAATGTCTTTCTGGGCGGAGCGCTCTGTCAGCATGGTGGAGACCGGTTCCAGCAGTCTGGGCTGGGCTTCCTCTCCCGGTGAGCCCAAACAGCCGGCATCTCTCAGCCCTTCTCTCTCCTCCTCCACCCTCCTCACCTCCCCCACATCCTCCTCTTCCTCCTCCATCTCCTCGCGCTACAAGACCGAACTGTGCCGCACCTTTGCCGAGAGCGGAATCTGCAAGTATGGGCCCAAGTGCCAATTTGCCCATGGGCAAGACGAGCTGCGGGATTTGAACCGGCACCCCAAGTACAAGACGGAGCCGTGCCGCACCTTCCACACCATCGGCTTCTGCCCCTACGGCATCCGCTGTCACTTCGTCCACAACAACGAGGACGACCTGGGGCCCCCTGGCCGCCCGGGGCCTTCCCGCACTCACAGACCCCCCGTCTTCAGGCACAGCTTCAGCTTCGCCGGCTTTCCCTCGGCCCCCGCCCTGGAGCCATCCTCCCTGCCCTCCCCATTCCTCCGCACCCCCTCCTCCTCCCCCCCGGCTGCCGACATCACAGACCTGCTGTCACATGCCTTCCAAGAGGAGGACTGCGTGTTCGAGCCCGCCCCAGCCTACCCCAACGCCCAGGCCCGAGATCCCCAGTCTCAGTTTCTCCCCTCGCCCGACTCCGCGTGCAGCCTGTCCCCTGGGACCTGTCTCCTGGAGCAGAGCCCCCCCGTGGGGCCCACCCTGGGGGTCCGCAGCCTGTCCTACACCTCCCTGTCTGACCAGGAGGGGGCGTGTAGCTCGGCCAGCAGCATGACCGGCTCGGATTCTTCCGGAACAGACTCCAGCGGCCGCCGCCTGCCCATCTTCAGCCAGCTCTCTGTCCCTGACGACGGCTTCGTTAGCGACGCCTGCAGCGCCAGTTTCTTCCTGTAGGGGGTGGGGCGTATTGCCACCCATCCCCTTCTGGCCAACACAACCACCCACCACCCAGTCTGCTGGTGAAATAGTTTTAAAGAGACAGTGACTGTATACCTACTGTGTAGTATTGTATTGTACAGGCAGATGCTTGGGACAAAAAAAGTCTCCTCAGTTTCACCACAACAAATGACGCTGCTGAGGGTGCTACTCGTCAATTGAAACGGTGACGGAACCTTCCAGAATGTCTCGTAATGTAGATGCCAAAGACTTGTGTCTGCCTGGTGGTCAGCTTTTCCACAAGACGGTGGGGAGACATTAATATGGTATTTTTTTCCTAATATATATTTCTTTTTTTCTTTTTTTTTTTTTTACATTAGCTGGGGGAAAGTTCTGTTTTCCACTCCAGTAATGAATACCTTCCTGACTTCAGAAAGGTATACTTTTTTTTTCTTCTTCAAACTCACGTGTTTTAAATGAACTACTGTGCCCGTGAGCTGTTAGGCAGGTTCATTGTTCCGAGTTCGTCAACCCGCAGTCGGTTCTATTTTAGATCAAAAGCTTGAATCGGTTTCCTGACTTGGTGAGTGCAGCTGGTGAGAATGGATCAGAGTTTTCACCCATGTTGTTGTTTTCCTGGTCTTTGCCAAATCAGTTAGACTTTTGCTAAATGCAGAAGCTCTGAAGACGGGGTCGGGGGGTTTGGATGGACCTCTCAGGCTTGTGCGCGCTCTCTAACCTTTTCAGTTGTGATGAGCAGACCTGGGTGTGTTCTGTAGAACTGTTGTAGGATCAGCCGAGCTCTGTATCTCTCCTGTCTGCTTCATCAGACAACATGACCAGACTGAAGGGTTCTGGATGTTGTAGACCTCCCTGAGTTTCCTCAGGAGCCTAGTGGATAGTGTCTGACATTTTGGTAGCTGGTTCTCGCGAGGGTCTTTCACATCCTATTTAAATGCCTTTTCGACCAACTTGTTTCCAGCATGTTTAAAGTTAAAGCAGAATCTTTAGTAAATTAATTTGTTTAATTTATTTTTAATGTATTTATAGAGATACTTTTTTTGAGTTTTCTGTATTAAGTTTAATATATTGTTGGGGTTTTTTGTACTTGAAATAAAATGTTCTTTTTTTAAAAAGATGGTGGTTGTTCGTAATAAAAAGATGCGCTTCAGACGTTCTTAGTGGTGTAATCTGTTCCTAAAATAAACAAGCTAATTATAGGCACATCATACACATGTATAACTAGTCATATAGAACTCTCAGTAATCACCAGATAGATTAATCTTCTTAATCTCTGGTGTCCTTTGCTACCCCCAGAAGAGTGTTTGTGACTGTGTAAAGAGTTAGTGTGTGTGTGTGTGTGTGGGAGTAGCCTTGCAGATCAGATTTCATATGGAGATAAGATGGCTTTGTTTCTTCTCTAATCTGTCCTCCTGGGTCTCTGCTTCCTGCTGAGAGAGAGAGAGAGAGAGAGAGAGAGAGAGAAGGCCTTCACATACAAGCGGTATCTTCTCAAAACAAATTGTGGTTATACTGTCCTGTTTACAAGCAGAGCGTTTAACATATTGCCATAGAAGTGCACCCAAACCAACCTAAACACTTAAAACAGACAAGAAAAAACTAATGAATGGAAGAATCCTTGGGAGAAGCAATCCAGTGAGGCATCCCCTCCTCCAGAGATGGTTGTGGACAGAAAGGTGAAGACCATAGGCTGAATATATGCTCCTCATTCTGCTTCTCCATCCTCCTGTCCTCTTCTTCTTGGGTGCTTTTAGCCTCTTAGTTTCCATTGTCTTTTCTCCTCCGCCTCCATCTTGTGTGTCCACACGTGACCTTCTCTCCCCCTGGTCCTCACAGCAGCTGTCCAGATCTCACCAGAGACCAGATGAATATTAACTAAGATGTAAACCAGCAATGGCCTGATATAACCCCCCCCCCCCCCCCGCCTACACAGACACTGTCACACTAACACCCCCCCCCCCCCCCCACACACACACACAGAGTAACACACACACACATCATACACAGTCACCACCATACACACCACCATGCAAACACGCCCTACACACAGTCACAGAATCATACTCCCACAAACACAGTCACTGACTCTCCCATCTCCCTTTCTTGAACAAAAACACATAATCATCTTTACGAACAAAGTCTTGTGAATGCCATCCCATAATGGTTGCCCTTTTTAACGCGTTGATCTTCTGCTCCCCCGGTCAGAACCCCCAGTTCACCGCGGCAACCACAAAGAGTCCCTGGAGACAATGAGGAGGTTGGCGGGGATACTTTACGCTCGGCTGTTCAGGAATGGGACACAGATATAGTTCATCATTCCCTTGTCAACAGGACAATAAGATGGGCTGACTGCCATGGAGAAGGTAGGGGCTGGGAAAGGGTTAAAAATGTCTGCCTGTCCTTTATCATGTGGTTGTTGTGTGTGTGTGTGTGTGTGTGCGTGTGTGTGTGTGTGTGTGTGAAACAGAGAGAGAGGTGCTGGTGGGTTGTCCTTGCCTCTGTGTGAATGTGTGCGAGTGTGTGTGTGAAAGAGACTGGTGCTGGTGTGTGTGTATGTGCACTTGTTTGGCTCTGCCTGCGTACTTTGTGTGAGTGTGATCTGGTGTGAGACTGGTGGGTGTGTGTGTGTATGTGAGAGTTGATCTGAGACGTGTGTATGTGTGTGTGTGTGCGTGTGTATGTGTGTGTACAGGGCTCTGAGAAAGAATCCCCATCGCCCAGTGAGCTGGTACAAAAGCAGCAGCATTCCCTCACAGAGCAAGCCTGTCTGCAGGGCCAGCAGATGGCTCATTCAGAGCACGGGTCGACCATATGGTCCTCCCAAAGACGGGATCTCCTCCAGGGAGGGGGGGGGGGGGTCATGCCCCCCGCATGTATCCCTGAGAGGGAAAGGGGAGTGGAGCGGTGGGGGGTGGGAGGAAGAGGGGATGGAGGAGGGGTGGGGGTGAGGGGGCGGAGAAAAGGAGAGAGGAGGGATGTGGGGGAGGAGGCAGGGAGAAGGGAGAGGTGGTGCTGGGTGTCTAAACAGATGAATGCAAACAGACTTCCACCCCCAAAGTGTCTTTCCCAGAGGGTGAGTCAGTGGAACACCTCAGTTAGAGTGGCGATTCGCTGTGGAGGTGGAAGGAAGCTGCCTGTTTTCCTCTTTGTTAAGTGGAACCAGCGAACTGTTTGGTCACTGTGCCTCTCTTAACCCCCGCATGCACAATGAGCTCCAGATGACTTCTGTCATGATGTTGGAACTTTCTTCTGTCAAATTGGAAGATACTGACAGTAACATGTTCGGTTGTCCAATAAATATAGAGATAATCCACGTATTTTAGATTAATTTAATTTGAACTTAATTCAATTGTTAATATGTGAGCACAGATCAACAAGTAGGCAGATACACCATGGAAGCAACAAGTGTCCTGCCTTTTCCACATGCAGTATCAACGCCAGCCACTAGAGGTCAGCAAAAGGCTGTGGAATCTTCACATCCCTCCTGGCTTCCAGATGAGACATTATAGATAAACACAGACTTAACTTCCTACTATGAGAATTGTAGAGATAGATGTAACCTACAGTCATATATCTGATGGTTGTTAACACAAAGTGCTTTTGTCACTGTTTACCACTGATTGTAGGGTATTGATTGTAAGGGATTGATTATACATGTACTTGTAAGTCACTTTGGATAAAAGCGTCTGCTAAATGAACAAATGTTATATAATGTGTGTGTTTGGAACCGGATCCTAGGACTTCCTGTCAGGCAGAGGAGGTGAGAATGGTGTGACCTCTGACCCCTGACCCTGGCAGCCCCTCAAGGCTGCGTTCCTAGTCCCCTTCCTGTCTGGCCCCTTCTGACGTCATCCTCAGGTCCACACATGACACAACGACGATGACATTGTCTAAAGACAGGAGGTCAACGCCTTGGTCACATGGTGCCAGTACAACAACCTCTCTCTCAAGACTTCTCTCATCTGCAAGAGTCAGGGGACGATCGTGAACATATGGAGGTCGGTAATGTGGCGGGGAAGGAAGGGTTGTTATGTGTGTTAGTGTGTGTGTGTGTGTGTGTGTGTGTGTGTGTGTGTGGGTGTGGGTGTGTGGGGGGGGGGGGTTCGACGTCCTCCGTGTGTTCATCAGTGAGAATCTCCCCTGCTCCAGGCAGTCTGTTGTTTTTGTGGCAACAATCCCACCTCAAACCTACCAATCAGAATCTCTGCCTCCTGTCATCCAGGCCCGCCCTGACGGGTGCTGACCATCACCATGTCCATGGCTTCACTTCCTCTTCCTGCAGGGCTCACTTCCAGTCTCTGACAGACAGGGCAGCAAGAGGCAGGAAGTCCTGGCGGTCTTCTCAAGGGCCTTATTCTGCTTTCCCCCTCGCAGCCGTTCTGTCTTTTAATCTCCACCTCTCTTTCCGTCTGTCAGTCTCCCCCTCTTTTTCTGTCTTTCAGTCTCCACCCCCCTTTCTCTCTCTCTTTTTCTTTCTCACGTTCAGTCATTCCAGTTTTTTTCTTGGTAAATGATTGCCATGAAACACCTTCTTTGAAATTGAATAGATGTTCATCATCCTTCATCAGCTATGACACAGAATAACAGCCTCAAGGGTTTCTATAGATAATGGGGTCCGTCAAAGAGACTGATGCCGTGGGAGGATAGTTGCATCACTTCCTTCTTTGGTGTTTGGGTATTATTTTATGTTTAACACTTCAGATCACAAATGCAACTACCATACTGATTTGAAATGACAGTTTGACTTTGAGTCAACTTTGAATGCCAACTGTCACCTTCCAGTCTTACCTTCTCCTTCTATGTGTGTGTGTGTGTGCGTGAGTGTGTGTGTGTGTGTGTGTGTGAGAGAGAGAGAGATAGAGAGAAAGAGAGAGAGAGAGAGAGAGAGAGAGAGAGAGAGAGAGAGAGAGAGAGAGAGAGAGAGAGAGAGAGGGAGAGAGAGAGAGAGAGAGAGAGAGAAAAGAAGAAGAGAGCTTGCGACTGTGTTTGCTAGTTTTGAAATCAGTACAGTACATTCTCTGGTGAGCATAATATTGACTCATGGAGCTGCTTCGTAGCACAGTGTAGACTGCTACTGTGGGGTGAAGAGACCCAGCCCTGGACCTGGTGGAGGATGAGGGGGAGGAAGAGTGAAGGAGAAAGCTCCGATCACTGTTGCTGTCTATATAGTGTTTGATCTCTCTCCCCCCCTCTCTCCTTCTTTCTCTCTCCCTCTTTCTTTCTTTCTTTCTTTCTTTCTTTCTTTCTTTCTTTCTTTCTTTCTTTCTTTCTTTCTTTCTTTCCTTCCCTCCCTCCCTCCCTCCCTCCCTCCCTCCCTCCCTCCCTCCCTCCCTCCCTCCCTCCCTCCCTCCCTCCCTCCCTCCCTCCCTCCCTCCCTCCCTCCCTCCCTCCCTCCCTCCCTCCTCCATGCGTGTGTGAATCTGTTCCAGCCCTCCAGGCGTTCTATCCCCCAGCAGGACTTGCCCAACACTGTTCTCCCAGCGCTGAGAGAACATGTGTAGGTGTCGCAACGCAAGCTGCTGCGGGTACAATTCTGCCCGCAAACAATCCAGTTCCTTCTTCTCCTCAGATGTTTTGCAAGAAGCACCGTTTGGCCTCAGAATCCTGGGAATGTGAGGAGTTAGAAAACACACCCTCCCTTGCTGGGATGAATCCCAGTTTTGGTGGAGAAGAGGACAGTGTGTGCTGTTTAGTTTGTATATGAACCGGATGACCAGCTTTTTTCCCCTCAAGTGACCTTTGACCTTGAATGGTTGCCATGGCGTTGACCTCGTGGCGAGGGAGAGCTCAGGGAGGGTACGCCAGAACAAACGCCAAGCACAGCCTCGTGATCGGAACGTTGTTTGGTTTCAATGTGTGTGTTTATTCAATCCTGGGGCCCACACTGCTGATAAGGGAGGTGGAGTGTGTGTGTGCGTGTGGGCGGGTCTGTCTACTTGTGTGTGGTGTGTGTGTGCATGTGCGCAATACCACAGATGCATTTTGCAACTCCAAAATAATTTCCCTGGCTGTCAGAGGCGTTTTACCCTGTAGCTCGATAAAGTTGCTCCTTCTCAACCCCCCCCCACACTCTTCCCCTTCACTACATCTCTGTTTCCCCACCTCTTTTTCTTGTCTCTCTTTCTCTCTCTCTCTCTCTCTCTCTCTCTATTCTCTCACTCTGATCCTTCAGCGCTCACCTCTCTGGCTCAGAGACCATCAGGGGTGAGCACTGACAGCTGGAGACACAGTGATAGAGACAGGAAAAAGATCATCAATCCCAAAAGCTCTACTGTTATGTCAGAGTGGTTTCAGGGCTGTGACAGTGTGTGTGTGTTTGTGTGTGTGTGACAGTGTATGACAGTGTGTGTGTGTGTGTGTGTGTGTGAGTCAGAAGACTTGTAAGGCTGTTTGAAATCTGGGTCACAGACCAGCCCTGTAAATAGTTCCAGTCTTCAAGTATGAATGTGAACACCCTCAGTCCCTCTCCCTATGAGACCAGCTTCTCTGTAAGATATTGCCTGTTTCCCTATACTGCCAATTTCCCTGCCTGACTGCCTGTCTTGCTGACTGCCTCTGACTGCCTCTGACTGCCTCTGACTGCCTCTGACTGCTCTCTCTCTCTCTCTCTCTCTCTCTCTCTCTCTCTCTCTCTCTCTCTCTCTCTCTCTATCCCTCTCTCTCTCTCTCTCTCTCTCTCTCTCTCTCTCTCTCTCTCTCTCTCTCTCTCTCTCTCTCTCTCTCTCTCTCTCTCTCTCTCTCTCTCTCTCTCTCTCTCTCTCTCTCTCTCTCTCTCTCTTTCTCTTTCTGTCTCTCTCTCTATCTCTCTCCCTGCCTGTGTGTCTAATCATAGCCATAGTGCTTGACTGGGCAAATGAAGTGTTTGTACAAGACAGTGTCACTATATAAACTATCCCCTGTCAGAAAGAAAAAGAGAAGGGGGGGATGTGGAGAGAAAGACAGAGAGAGAAGAGGGAGAAACAGGAACAAAGAGAGAAATAAAGAGTGATACAGAGTGAGATAGAGAGGAACAGATAAATAAAGGGATAGAGAAAGAGAGAGACACATTAAGAGACCAATGGAGAGAGAGAGTGAGAGACAGAAAGAAAGAGAGCGAGATAGAGAGAATAGAGAGAGAGTTAGCAGGAGAATAGCAGTGTTTCTCCTGAAAGCCCAGCTGGGACTCAGCCTCCCAGGCCCCTGACTGGCAGGCCTGCATCAGGGGGCTGGACTCTGACGTAAGGTGGCTGGACTCCTCGCTGCGTTTTGGGGATGTTTGCCAGGCCAGCAGGATGAAACGCAGGGTCTGTGTACTCACCCCACCCCCTCAACCCCACCCCTGCCCAACACCGTTCCCAGGCAACCGGGCCTAAATATTGATCCGTGTTGTTTGATGAGCGGGATTGAAACACGCTGCCAGACAATCGTGTCTGATGACGTCTCCGTCATGTCTTTCGTCGTTTCCCACCAACGGCGTTCTCCCATTCAGCTCCTTATCAGCCCCCCCACCCCCCGAACCCCCCACCCCCGCCCCGGCCGGGTCCCATAATTCCCGGCGCTGATCTATGAGGTGGTTCTTGGACAACCATGTCTTCCCAAAGTCGCTATGGAAACAGATCGATTCCTTTATGTGACCCGTGTTTCCAGATCATTCCTTGTGTGTGTGGTTTTAAATGTGTGTGCACTCATGCTTCTGTGTGTGTGTGTGTGTGTGTGTGTGTGTGCATGTGTGTGCATGCGTGAAAGTGAGAGTATGCCCCCACGAGCATGTGTGTGCGAGAACTTATGTACACGTGTATGAGAGTGCATTTACTAAATGCTCAGCGAAGAGAACCTAAATGGACGGATGTGCGTCCATGTGTGTGTGTGTGTGTGTGTGTATGTGTTTGTGTGTATGTGTGTGCAGGCCTTCCACTCCAAGGAAAGAGAGGGAGGGCCCATTAGGTCGTTGAGTATGGAAGGGTTGATCCCTCATCATAAAGCAGAACGGTGACAGAGTGACAGAGTGACCCTGAGTTCACCCGCACTAAACACTGACCAATCACCTGCTGCTGCAAACACACAGCGCTGGTACACGAGTACGCTGGTACACCACAGTACGTTACAAGACAGTCTCACTGATGACATTGGATTGAAGTACTTCATGTTGTATTGATGTTGTTTGTGTATTTATGCTGCTGAACAGCCTTTCTGCTTGTTGTGGACATCGAGCTGTGCTGTACTCAAGTGGGAAGGTTCTTTATTGTTAATATTCTGTGTGTTATGAAAGAAGAGGATCTCTGTTTAAGTGTTTGTGTCCACTTTCTACGGATTGTGGGTTATTTGTAGGTGTGTCTCTGTGTGTGTGTCTGTGTCAGTGTGTGTGTGTGTGTGTGTGTGTGTGTGTGTGTGTGTGTCACTATGTGCCTCTGTGCCAGTGTGTGTTTGGACACAGGATGTTTTTGAACTGCACGTTTCCTGTGAGCATTTCTTCTAAACCTTGTCCTGCTGCCTGCCAGCACTGGCTTCAGTAGCTTCATGGCCTCTACTTCAGCCTCCACAACCCCTACCCCAGCCTCAGCCTCCATAGCCCCAGCCTCTACCCTGGCCTCACTCGATATGAAAGTTTCATGATGAGGTTCTGATTTGATTTGAGGCTGACTGCTGTGAAACGTGTGGGCTTGAACGAGGTGCAGGAGAGAGGGCACATGGGCTGGTTGAGGCAGGACACTCCGCTGAGTCAGTGTGTTACTGACGTTCATATTTGGTTGTTCCCTCCACCAGCCCAGCCTCCACCCTCGCTTCTTTTCTTCACCTGTCAGGAGGGATGATGGATGTCTAAGCTCTCTTCTGCTGATGTCGAGACAAAGTCTCAAGTCAGGTTTTCTGGGGCAGAGAGTCATGATGAATTAGGACCAGACCACCATAAACCACCTGTCTGTCCTGTCAATAACTGTCATGCCAGCCTCAGTATGGCTCAGGGGTGGAATGTTCGAACACAGGTCAAGAGGTTGCAGGTTCCAATCTCCCTCTGGATGGCTCTTTGAAACAAAATCGCTTAAAAAAAAAAAGCGACTACCTCCTGACTGAATCTGTGTTTTTGTCCCAGTATGGATGTTTTCCTGGCTTGCCCTCCTCCTCCCCTTCCTCCTCCCAGCTCTGACCACAGGCTTGAGGGGGGGGGGGCTCTGGAGGAGACTCCCCCATGTTGGCTGTCGTCTCTGTTTCCATGCAAACTGATGTCACGTCTCTGGAGAGGAAGATCTTATCTTGACTTCCTGCCAAGCCCTCTCAAGAGTCAGCATTCCTCAACGTGCTTCCCCAGCCTTGTTGTTCTAGGCTGCAGGTTGGAACACTTAAACACCCCCAGCGTCTGCTCCACCTCTCTCTCTCTCTCTCTCTCTCTCTCTCTCTCTCTCTCACTCTCTCTCTCTCTCTCTCTCTCTCTCTCTCTCTCTCTCTCTCTCTCTCTCTCTCTCTCTCTCTCTCTCTCTCTCTCTCTCTCTCTCTCTCTCTCCCTCTCCTCATCTCTGTATACCTCTCTCTGCCACTCTCTTTCTTTATCTAATTCTCTATCTACCTCTCTCCCCCTGTCTCTCAACCTCTCTTTATTTCTCTTTCTACCCCTCTTTCTCATATCAATCTCTTTCTTTACATCTCTCACTCCCTCTCTTGCTCTCTATGTCTCTTCCCCTCGCTCCATCTCTCTCAGTCTGACTGGGAGGCAGAGTGAAAGTCTGGGTCTTGTTCAAGGTTCTTCGACACCTCTGCATACCAGTTGCAGTGCTTCACCACACTGTGTGTATATGTGTGTGTGTGTGTTTATGCGTGTGTGTTTTATGTGTGTTTATGCGCAAAGAAATGTCACAGGAAACACTGACTCAAAGGGCCGGCACCTTTGGCAGTATTTGGTGGTCCGTACACTAGTGGGTCAAATTAATTCATTACTGCACAGCACGTCAGCACTCCTACAACTTCTGTATTTAGTGTCGTCACGACAACGCTACTTCCCATAACAGCTGCGTTCATCGCACACATACGCACACATAGACTAATGTGTGACGACACCGGTACTGGCACTGTCAACCAAACAAGCTCTGTCTGTCTCTGTCTCTCCTCTCTCTGACTCCATCTCTCTCTACCTCTACCTCCCTCTGTCTCTCTCTTTATCTGTCTACCATTACTTCTCTCTGACTCCATCTCTGTCTACCTCTACCTCTCTCTGTCTCCATCTCTACCTCTACCTTTACCTCTCTCTGTCTCTCCCCTCTCTCTCCTCCTTGTAGGAGAAACAGTGAGCAGATCCCCAGGGGCTGAGGCCAGTCTCGTGCAGAGGCCTACAGAACACCAGACCAGGCACTTTCCTCTGAGAAGAGTTCAGGACACAACGGATGATTACAAACACACCAAGGAGGCAATGCATGGCTCTCTATCCATCCATCATGTGTTTGGGGTGTCTGTGTGTGTGTGTGTGTGTGTGTGTGTGTGTGTGTGTGTGTGTGTAGAATGTGGTGGGGGAGGGGGCAGCCTCATTCCTAAGTCCACAGGGGTTGTGTGTGTGCAGGGTAGGGTGGAGGGGGGGGGAGAGTGTGCATGTGTGTTGCTGTGTAAGGGTGTGTGCCCGTCTACCTTTGAAACGTGGAGAAAAAAACAAACCACTCATCTGTCACCTCGGCTGTCTAACTGCTCCTGAACAACTTTGACAGGCTGATCAACCAGGCTGAGCAGTCACCTGATCTGGGCCCCCACTCTCCAGAACAGCCTGATCAGTCCCACATGTGCTTCAATGTTTTCTGAGGTTTAGAAACCTTGTGGCTGTTTCTTTCATAGACGGCTCTGCTCTCCTCCTCTCACACAATCGCCCCCCTCCTTTTTTCCGTGATGGACTATTTTCATAAGGAGGAATTCAGCTGACGGAGGGAGAACTGCAGCCATGGTATGTTCTCCTGGAGAGAGCAGCCAGCAGTAGACCAGACTACCCACACACAGACACACAGACACACACACACACACACACACACACGCTGACCTACACCCCACACACTCGTCCAGGCACAGTCTCACACTCACTCCCACTCCCGCACACAGACACAACCGCACACACTCAATTACACAAACACTCAGACACACTCACCTCCCTAACCACAACTACTCTTAATCATACACACACACACACACACTCACACTTATACATACATACCACCCTAGTAACACTCACACACCTGTTCAAATACCCAGCCAGGCCAGACCAGCACGACCACAAAGAGGAATTGTCCATGTATTTGCTATGTCATACATTGCATTTCCAAACCCTCGCTTATTTTAGCCAGAAAAAAGAAAGAAAAAACACCCAGTTGTAATGACCTGTTTGAAGTACGACCATCTGTGCTACACTAGAGGGTTCCTCAGGGGGGTTAACATACTGCTAACTCTGCCAAAAACACACACATACATTCACGTGCGCACACACACTTGGGCCTAGCTCTAGTGAAAGAATGGCTGTTAACAGGGCAGTGAAGGTTTCAGTGTTTTTATTTCTCTTTTCCCAAATAGGCTGTGAATGCCCAAGCTATGAGTAAGCAGCTAGCTCTTTGCAAACGTTCTCCAAACATGGCCTCCTGCTGTGGTCTGTGTTCACCTGCAGCTATGTCTCACCTGTTTTCACCTCTTAGCATAGCGATGCCAACCATCTTACTAAACCAGAACACTTGTTCTTTTTTTTAATAAGCAGTAAATAAAAAATCACTAAAAGGTTTAAAACAAACAAACCAAAAAACATCAACAACTGCTAACACAACAATGCATCTGAACGGGGTCGCTATGACAACCCTGTTGGAAACCCACGTCGGCATGTATCAGAGGAAGCAGAAAGAGGAAGTGATGTCGGAGCTTGGGTAGGTTTCAAACCGGGAGAGGTTGTGAAAGACGTTCTTTTATAGCAGAAGCAGATGTGAGACACTGAGGGGGTTTCTAGCACTGCACACAGGGGTGACGCAAATCGGACGGTTCTGCTTTTGCAAATGGACACAATCTGTCCTGTCGTATACGAGCCATCACTGTACCATCGTGAACAGTTCCCCAATTCGCCAAGCACGACTCTACGCACACTTCCTGTTACACCTGAAATAACTTGGTTGACTTCCAGTAGGTGGCCTTTGCTCTAAGTCAAGATGTGCTCCTTGAACTGAACCAAACCAAGAGGATCAATACGTTTAAAACGTCTTGTTTTTCACTCAGTGACGACAACAAACCACATGAGAGATAACCTTTGACCCCTGGGCCAAACTCCAGCTGCACCAGGGGCAGGGAAGAAAACGTGTGTTTCGTCTGAGCAACAAGGCGCCGTGAACTGGGAGCAAGGATAAGCCCTGAGCACAGGTGAGCAAAGAAGCTCATGAGAAAGATTTGAGGAGAGAGAGACATAGAGGAGATGGAGACAAAGTGACTAAGAGAGAGATAGGGACAAAGAAAGAGTGAGAGACAGTATAAGAAAGAGACAGCATAAGAGATGGTAAGAAAGAAAGAGTGAGAGAGCGGTCTGAAGAGAGAGAGCTAGACTTAAGCCCTTTGTAAACAGAGATCCCTCAGTACGACCGCAAAGTAGACCCCTCATTATGCCAGCTTTGTTGGTTTAGACAAACGTCAATTTGGATCTGTGTCTACCTCTGCTGCCGGCTTACTAATACCGACACAATAATGGCCCCCCATTGGGGGGTGCCTTTCAGACAGACCTGTGAGGTGGCAGAAAGGCCCAACATTTCTGCTTTCAACAGGCTGAGAAAGAGGGGGCTGTGGAAAGAGACTGTATGAGCGAGAAAGAGTGAAAGAGGTCGGAGAAGAAATGAATAGTGTAAATGAGAGAGAGAGAGTGAGAGAGAGAGAGAGAGAGAGAGAGAGAGAGGGAGAGAGAGAGAGAGAGAGAGAGAGAGAGAGAGAGAGAGAGAGAGAGAGAGGGGGGGGGGGGGGGAGCAGCCTGCAGGGTGCTGGAGGAGGACCAGAAGGAAATCTTGGAGGCAAGGAGGAGGCACATAGCTGGGATGTGACGCCGAGGCCTTGCGAGTGGAAGTGCTTTCCTTTTATAGCCCTGTTCTCTCTCTCTCTGTCTCTCTCTGCTCTGCATTCCTCGGCCTCGGCCCAGATCCTGGGGGGTGGGGGGTGGGGGTGGAGGGGTGAGGAGGTGGGGGGAGGGCGTGACGCACATGCAGAGGAGGGGTGGAGGAGGAGTGTTGGCACACGCCACGGCTACAGGCAGAAGGAAGAAAAATCCCCGCTCTCAAAAACTTTTACTTTCACTAGCTGGGCCTGGAATTAGGCTGGGGCCGGGGCTAAGGCTGGGGTGGGTTAGGGTGAGGGTTAACCCTGAGCTCTTTATCTGTAATGCAAAATATGATATAAAGTGGCAGGGACATGTGACCCTGACTGTGAACAAGCATAAAATCTCACCTCTCTCTGCTCAAACAGTCCACCGTGGCTGACAACCACAGCCAGAGAGGGAAAAACTGCATTCTGATTCCTTTCTTTCCAATCCTCCACTTCACGAGACCATTTTTGACCGTATTTTCAACCATTCTATCTCCTATCTCAACATGTTCCAAAATGTTGTTCACCTACCCTGGTCTGGTCTGGGCCTTAAAACCCACAACAACACAATCCAAAAGTCCCCTTTTGTTTTTCTCCTTCTTCTTCCCAATTTCCTTCCTCCCTCGCTCAGAGTTCATCAGATTACAGACGTAGAGAAACAGACTGCTTCTCAACTTCCCCTCCAGGAAACTGCTCTCTGGTATTTTTCCTCTGGTGTGTTCATCCAGACACAAGAGCCAAGGCTGCAGTTTCACAATCTCCCCCTGGCACAGCTATCACTGAGAGGGATGTAGAGAGGCAGGGAGACGGGCGAGAAGGCAGGGAGGGATGGGGGCTGTGAGGCAGGGAGGAAGGAAGGAAGGGGTGAGGCTGGGAGCAAGGGAGAGAGCAATGGAGAGAGAGAGGAAGGGAAGGAGGAAGGGGAGGGCGGCCGGGAGGAAGGGAGGAAGATGAAGAGAGGGGTGATGAGGCAGAGAGTAGGGGAGGGAAGGAGGGAGGTGGGGGGGCAGGGACGTGGTCACTCAACCTTGTGCTGTCAGAGCAGAAACACAAACAAGAGTCCTGGGTGTTGGCAGGGTGTCAGGGTAGAGGTAGTCTGGAGCAGTGAGGCTGGAGAGAGTTGGAAATGAGTGTGACTGTCAGACACAGCTCTGACTAACCCTAACCCTCACACAAACCCCTCACACACACCCTTCACACTGGCTCAGTGAAGAGCAAACTAGAAACCAAACCAACTTCCTTAACGTGTACACGTTTCTATATTTATGGGTGCGTGTGTATTGAGTAAGTCGTGTGTTTGTGTACTTGAGTGTGTAGTGTGTGTGTGTGTGTGTGCACACCTCTCTCTCTTTATCGCTGTCTTAGTCAGAGGCTAAATACCTCTTAGGATCAGGTGAGAGGAGCAGGGAGCAGTTTCTTTAGCCTGGTTCTACAGTTAATCATTACCATGAGGAGGCCTGGTAGCTCTGGCCCCAGCGAGGCTAACTGGAGCAGTGGATGAATACAAACCCCTCTAGACCCAGAGCACAGCCAGGCCTGGCCTCACGCCGAGGCCAGATAAGCAGGCTGCAGGGGGATTTTGGAAGGCAGAGGAGGGTGAGGTAAATACAAACTCTGACCACCGAAATACTGTGGAACTATGCACTTCTGATCCTTGATATTCTGCTGTACAGTATGCAGTATTTGAAAGTCACTTTGGTTAAATATGTCTGCTAAATTAATACAATGTAAAGGGAGATGAGGCCTGGAATAAAGGAAACAGGCTGTCTGGGAGGTAGACAGCCTCTCTCTCTCTATCTCTATCTCTCTCTTTCTCTCTCTCTCTCTCTCTCTCTCTCTCTCTCTCTCTCTCTCTCTCTCTCTCTCTCTCTCTCTTTCTCTCTCTCTCTCTCTCCCTGTCCAAGCTATTTACTTTGGCCAAAATGACCTCAGTCGTCATGGCAACACATCCTGTTTGAAGAGGAGAGAGGGTCCTACCCTGGGCCTGGTCTTAGATCAGCGCTTGAACCAGGCAGCACACTCTAACGGCACAGGACCTACTGTAGGGCTGGTCCTAGATCAGCTTTTACACTGGGCAGCACATTCTATCAGCAGCGGCCTTGTTCAGCTCAGCCACACACGCACAAAACAGGAAGTGTCGCTCTCACAAGTACATGTCTAAAGGGGACTGATGATGTGAGTCTGTCCCGGCCTCCCTGTCTTCATCCTTTGTCGACGTGCTCAGCCTGCAGGTGGACCTTCCTCCTCTCCTCCGCCCTCCCAGAGCCTGACTTCACGTCTGAGTCTGTATTAGGCAGCATCGTGCTGACAGACACAACAGAGGACAGATCAGACATCCTGGCTCGTCAGGCTGCACAGGTGCTGCTCCACACGCAGAAACCACATGCTGCATGCAGTCGTAGCATGGTACTGATGACCAGACCTGGAAATACAGATGTTCATCTGAGCTGAGCTGATGGTGCTAATATCGCATGTTTCGTCTGAGTACATCTGAAAACGTAGACGTTTTTGTGGCTTTCTCTGAATCCCTGTCCTTTATCTTTGGCTGAGGCTGGGTTCTCTAGTGAGTCAGTGCAGACCTGCGTGTGGTTCATACATCCAGCCAGCCAGCTAGTCAGTTAATAAGCCATCCAGCCCGCCAGCCAGCCAGCCACCCAGTAAATTGGTCAGTCGGCCAATCAACCAGTTGGCCAGTCAGTCTGACAGCCAGTCTGACAGCCAGTCAGTTCACCACCAGACTCTCTTGGTTAGCCTTATCTCTATAGTCATGCCACCCCCTCCCGCTCTCTCCCCCTCTACTCCCTCTCCCCCCCCTACTCCCTCCCCTACTCCCTCTTGTGGAAGAAATTTAGATTTCCTGTGTGCTTACATTATTCACTAATCAAGAGAACTAGTCATTGGATACTAGTTAGTATGTTCTCATGTAAGCTTGCTATTAATAAGAGTAGATTGTGTCTATGTGTCAGGGTTAATAGATGTTTGAGATCAGGAGAAAGTACTGGCTAAATGGTCCTTGTCATGACTACAAGGAGAGCTCCAACTATGAACTCTGTAGTTTGAGTGGTCATGTGTTGGGAGCTGTAAATCTCTTTCTCTGAGACTGTTGTAACGTCATTACTGCCTGACTGTCACTATCTATGTTTACATTCTTGTGGCCTATAAAAGATGGTCCTCTGTCCTTCAGAGTAGAGAGAAACTTGATTGAGACCTAAGCCTGGTGTTGTGTTGTCATTTATTGTCAGAGGTCTGGTTTTCTTTCCCAATCTGCAGATTGATAAATACTTATTAAAATCCAGAACTCAACTGAACTTAGTCACTCCGTTTATGAAGAGACGGACAAAACACTTTCTTCAACACTCTCTCCCCCCTACTCCCTCTCTCCCCCCCTTCTTCCTCTCTCCCCCTCTACTCCCTCACCACCCCCTGCTCCGTATCATGGCTGTGTTGATAATTTCCCCAGGACAAGCCTTATCAGAGACATTAGCCTGTGGCCTAGCCACCGTATCTAACTGAGAGATAGAGAGAAGAGAAGAGAGAGATAGACAGGAGAGAGAGAGATAGAGAGGAGAGAGAGATATGCTGGGGCAGGATTTGTTCGGAGAAACCCACACTTTATGACACTTTTGATTATCAAAGTACTCAGTACACAGTTACTAACTGGGCCAGAAAAACCCCCAGCCTTTCCTCTTATATGACAATGCATTCTGGGAAGTATAGTATTGACAGACCGGACCACACTGCACAGAGATGATTGATTATATGTTCAGTCCCCTGAAATTAGGCCAACCCTCTGCAATAATCCTGGCAGGTTGAACATCATGACCTCACCTCCATCACCTCAAGCTTACCAAATCAGATGTAAGGTTACGAAAGATGGCTTAACTCTCAGGTTGTTGGGGCTTATGAGGAGGCATTGTGTGTTGTGCCTACACTGGCTAATATTTAGGCCAAATACATTGGCTCCTGTGGCTGTGTTGTCATAACAGAGCACTGAGGGAAGGCTTGTCTGGGGTTACTGGAACACAAAGATTTTTGGTTGCAAAACGCTCCAAATGACCACAGAGCAATGATATAATACTGATGTGTTTATGATCCTATCATTGATGATGTGATGACAAAAGGCTGTTTATTTTGCACTTTAGAATGAGATTTGGAGAAAAGATCAAAAGAGGTCTTGATTTTATTTTCTCTGTTTATTTCATTTATTTCTCCTTATCAGGTGATTAAAAATAGATTCATTCTTTTTTTTCCACACAGTTTTTACAGACCCTGAAACATCATTGATAAATAAAGTACAAAATACATTGTTTTTTTGTTTACCACAATAAATATCATAATAAATAGATTAGTTATGTTTTACAATTACAAAACATGGCAGGTAAGCCAGCATATAATGGACATACTGTGTTGTCACTGTCACTGTCCCTGTTGGTGGGCAGGCCAACATGTCAAAACGTTATGCAACATACCTAGTCTGAGTTGGCAAGGTTACAGACACACACGCGCACACACACACGCACACACACATACACAGGTGTTCAATTGCCTCCTGATCTCTGTCAAAGCCAAGGCACAATATCGAGTATGTGGCAGAAACAGTTCTTAAAAGAGCATCGCAAAATATAAAAGTTATGTATAAAGCTTTGGTTAAATGCTACATGGAGAGACTGACCTCCCAATACCAACAGTAAAGTGCGTCTCATTTGAGTGAGTTAATGGTCGTCATGTTTCAAGTCACATTGATGGTTAGAACATAATTTCATAAGTTTGTGGTACCCAGGCCTAGAGGATACCATCGCTACAAACAGACCTAAAACTGACAGACATGTTTGCAGTTTACCGTACGGATATGGCCCTATACGTGGACATTTGAGGGTAAATAACTAGAAAACTCAGACTCGTTTTCGTTGTCTTCGTGATTGGTTCAGGTTACAGGCACTTAAACTTCCATCTTTAACACAGCCATCAAGGCTTTAGTTTAAAGACGCGTGGAAGACAAAAGATACAAATACAGAAATGCACACTAGTATAAAAATACAGCTTCTGATAACATTTGGGTACCAAAATAATTTCTCTGAGCAGATTCTTAACGCACATAAATAAACAATATAAAGTGTTGACGCGCATCTTGGTGACAGGTTGCGGTTGTTGTTATTGTTGTGATCTGAATAAGCTGTAAGGCTTGTGACGCATAGTCTGGTGTGGTGTGACAACCCTAGTCGGAGAGAGACAGGCGGGCGAAGACGGTGAGCCTCTTGTTGCCTGACCCGTCAAAGGTGGGGGACTCGGAGCCGCTGGTGCTGCCGGTGCTGGTGTAACTGTCACGGTCCGAGAGCGAGTCTTCAGAGGAGAACCGTTGCAGACCGGGTGCGGTAATGTACAGGTTACTGCGGTCCTCCGTGGGAAAGGATTTGTGGTTCTGAGTTGGGAAGTTATTTCCGTGGCCACAGACACAGCGTGAGGGTTTTTGAGGCTCAACTTTCATCGGAATGTTGTGGATGTCACCAACACTGGCTCGGCTGTGACCGAACTGGAATGCGTCGCGCATGTTGTGGGTGTCACCGAACACGGGAGAGTGAATGTCCGCAGGTGGTGGAGACACAGAGGGCGCACGGGTGAAGGCTAAGGGGTCGTGGAGCGCGGGGGGAGGAGAGCTACGAGATGCCAGGAATCCAGCGAAGCTGACGCTCTGTCGAAGCTGACGGGGATTGTGACCAACAGGTGACTGGGTTTGAAACTTCGAAGTCAGAGGAGTGAGTTTCTCCTCATGAATGAAGTGACAGCGGGCTCCATAGGGACAGTAACCAAAGTTGTAGAAAGTGCGGCACGCTTCCGTCTTGTATTTGGGATGACGGTACAGCCCGCGCAGTTCATCCTCTCCATGGGCAAACTGACACTTGCTCCCATATTTACAGCTACGGTTCTCCTGGAAACTCCGGCACAGCTCGGTCTTGTAGCGGTTGGAAGGGAGAGGGGTTTGGGGGGTAAGAGGAGGGAATCCGGGAGGGGGAGGCACTGCATCCTGATTCTTCATTTTGCCAAAGGACAGGATGTTGGACTCGGTGAGGCTCATGGAGCGGTCGGGTCTGAACTGGACTTGCGGTTTGCTAGGAGCCGTTTTGCTCCAGATGTCCAGAGGCCAACTTAAGATATCATCGCCCAGCTGCTCCGTGCTGAGACTTTGGTTCTTTTGAGACGGAGAAAAGAAAGAAGTTGACCGGTTGAGGGAAGGCGCCATCGGTTCGTCTTCGTCCAAACTCAGATTGAGCAGTTTCTATATGGAGAAATACGCAATAATTAGTTAACGCTGTGTTGGTACTTTGAGCTGTGTTGGGTGCCTACATTAGCACCCACATTAAATTACATATAGTTACAATATAACTTTATAGTATTATGGTCCAAAATAAAATATTTAGAACTAGATGCCATTTCTACAACATGGACCAACCATATAGCCTACTGACAAATCACACTTACCATTGTGATTATATCGTCGAGCATATTGCACATGCTGTGGTGAACTTGCGTTGTTTCTGAAGTTGGCTTTCTCCACACTTGTTTTCCAGCGAGAAGACACGGAAGATTGCGCTACACTGCTACGGCTTTACAGACCAGCTTTTATAGTCGAGCTTCGACGCAAGAAAGCGGGCGGGGTTTTCACGCGCATGTTCCCGGATACCACTCCCATAGACCTATAGGCTAGTTTCATACACAAGTCAGCCAACCGGCGCTGTCGTAAACTGTTTGTGTATTTTTAGACAACTGTGAATGTTCAGTTTCAAAATAATCTTAGTCACATAAATGTTTCGATTACATCGCGTTGAGGGTGCCTAAATAGTCTACTTTCTCAATCCTACATCACTTGAAAAATGTGTTTATGTTGTCTGTTCACGCGCAGGAATACCGGTTTTCGGTTAGTATGGAATGATTAACTTCTTCGCTGCTAAACATTTTCCCCTCCTGGCTCTTACCAGAAGCACCCCGACGTTCCCCTCCCCGGTTTCACACGCTCGTCTCTATTGTTATTATGAAACGTATCACGCACACGTTTCCCATAAGTGATACTTTTAACGATCATTATAATAATTTACTCCATAGTAATAAAGCTGAATTACTGTAACACAGGAATTTGAGTCTTCATAAATGCACAATTCATTTAGCTTTATTCCATCAAGGCTGTGTTGAAGTGATGTTCTGCTCTTAGTGTTAATTTACAGATGGACATAATAGATGGGCGTCATAAATAGTTGTGAACTGCGGTGTTCTTCGTGACTTTATTACAGATTGTCTGATGTGTCCCCTAGAGTCAGTGAGTAGGCTAAGGAATTGTTTTGATTTAGCCTAATACTGACCTTACACACAGTATACATATCAGAGTAGTTATCCCGATAAGCAGTTAATTGACTTCATTTTCATAGAGG